>NC_060902.1:17579272-17691772 GCF_014805685.1 Silurus meridionalis
TCTGGATAAAAATAAATAAATAATAAAAGCTGAAGAAATGCCAAATTCTGCTCTTCAACAGCTGTTTAACAGTGATGTCTGTGCGCCGGTGATCTTTACCGGGGAAGCGTGAAAGCGCGCGCGCTCTGGTTCGGATTAACGGGCAAGCGCGTGTCACGTGTGTGTGTGTAAACACGAGCCTCATCCTGAATGATGTGACTCTGAATTCACAGGTACAGTAATTGGCTGATGTGTGGTATAGTGATGTGCTGTATAGATGTTCAGAAATTAATATGACGTAAGAAATGATCTCATGTCGTCATCATGTAAATCTCTGCGTACTGCAACGTCATAAAATACCGAAGTAAAAGATGAACGTAATTACCGAGCGCGCGCTGCTTTAGGAATATACATATTTTTGTTTATACACACACACACACACACACACACACACACACACACTGTTCCACGCGGGGTTTTAGGATTCTGTGTGTGTGCACAAGGTCGAGGATGCCGGATTGCGTCAACGTCGGTGGATGTTCCTGCAGGTGCGCTGTGATGGCGCAAGATCACGGAGCTGATCGACACATATAAACTATCAAACCCGACACTGGAGATGGAGGCCGCGTGTGCGCCTGCGTTAATGCCGGACTCTGAAAATAAAGAGAGCCGCGGTGACACGGACTCGGCCGCAGCGCGTGGAGGGTCGAGTGAGCCGAGTGTGAGCCTCCAGCAGCCCCTGGCGGAAAGTCGGAGCTCAGCCAGGCGCAGGTTCATACGCACTAATCTGTGGTTCTCGGAATCAGAGGATCACGGAACGGAGACGCCCGAATGCGGCGACAGCATCAGCACCGGTGTCCGCGTCGGGAACGCGCGCAGAACCAGATACCGAAAGAGCTCGAGCGCGGGGAGTCCGGTGCGGTCCGCGAGCTGCAGCGACGCACCGGGACAGAAAAGCGAAGCCGAGCACAGGCAAGACCCCGCCACCGCCACCACCACCACTACCACCACGAGCTCCACCGCCGCCGCCACCGCGAGCACCGCCGCCGGGAAGGACGAGCCCGGGCACGCGGAGGAGGAGGAGGATGAAGAAGAGGAAGCCGGGATGACGGCGGTCAGCACTTCACCCAGCGGCCGCTTCCTCAAGTTCGACGTGGAGCTCGGCAGAGGCTCATTCAAGACCGTGTACAAGGGTCTGGACACAGAGACCTGGGTGGAAGTGGCCTGGTGCGAACTGCAGGTGAGAGAATCCGAAATCTGATCATTATAAACAAAATAAAGAACAAGAGAAAGAGAAAAAATATAATGTTTTTGAAGAAAAGAAATATAACAGGGAAAACAGACACATGCCGAGTTCAGATTAAAAAAAAAAGGTTTATATGATGTGATCCTTCACAACAAAATAAATGTGAATTAAAATAATAATAATAAATTAAACAATTGCAGTATAAAACGAAGATATAAAAAAATATAGCAAAAGCACCATGTTTACGTTCTTAATGTAAAATTACTCCACTGTTCATTACAAATTCAACAAAAAATTGTAAAAAGTGTCATAGTCTTTCTTCAATTAAAAATACTCCATAGCTATACATTAAGTTAAAATCCATACATATTAATGAATAAATAGATGAATAAGCAAAAAACTAATATAATTATAATCATTAATATACAGGATACACATGATCGATATAGTTGATTCTTTGTTTATACTGTTTGTGTTTATTTTCTCGTACTCTGGCCGAGGGTTTTGGTGTAATTATTAAATAAATGCAGGTCTGTATTCACCATAACCATAATACACTCAGGTACATTAGGGTCAAATATTATTCATTAGAAGTTGCAGACTATGAAGTACACTGGAGGAACGTTCTGTCCAATGGCACTGAGATGTCTGAGACACAATCATAACTCAAAACCAGCCAGAGATTGTAAAAATGCCCATTCATACTGATGTCACGCTGCTGGCTAATGTTACTCGCAGGACTTCCTGGAACTTTCTGCAAACACTGCGTATGTTTAAATATAAGAAAACGAATTGAGCTCGTTAACGGTGTTCCTTTGATCACGTTATTTCATGCATTTTCTTTTAAAGCACCAGAGATGTCCATTAGACTTCATGCTAATGATGAATAATTATTATATTCTGGAACCCAGAACCTCGGTTAGCTTTTATTTCCTTGTGAACAGTGTAGGCATGCGTTCTCGCTCAGGGTGCTGCATGCGTTTTCTTCACATGCATGTTAGTGATAGTGTAGCAGTAACTTCAGTAGAACGTCAGCACCAAAACAATATTTCAGTATATTATTGTGCTACATATTTAATAAAGTGTTTCTCTCTAGAGCTGTTTAGGTCATGAGTTTTTGTAAAACGAAAAGTGTTTCAGGCGTAGGTGAAAAATAAACGGTGTAGACGTTTCGTGCTCAGTTCACGTTGGAAATCAGTAAAATTTCGAATCCTCTCAAAATGTTTAGTCATAGCGGCTAAACTATTCACAGTCTGCACACCGTACAGCTGAAATGTGAGACACCTGTCTCAATCCCATGAATGGTCAATCTATCAAGGGTTTTATTGTTCTGAACATGATGCCAGTTCACTTCAGTCTAAAACAACTGCCTTTTATTGCCATATCCAACATATTATTTAGTACAGTGTTTGTGTGTTTGCTTGCTGTGAGTTCAAGGGTATTGATCTGCATATTAGCCTCCTGAGAGGAATACTGAGTGTTTCCACAGATACGGTCTCCTCTGGAGGAAAAGGGAGGGTTGGGTCTTCCCCTCCCACACACACTGACAATGAGAAAGAGAAGCAGTAGGGAGGAGGTATTCAGGGTGTGTAAATGGTAGTGTGCTGCAACACCACCATGCTGGTGTTCATCTCTCAGTACTTTCAAATCCAGTGATCCGTTCCACACACGGTGTTTCACAGCCAAGCTCCCACTACACTGTTTTGTCATGTGTGGTGTTCGAGCAGTGTGTCATCTCGTTACCAGTCTGTACTAGATTAGAGGATGACTCGGGTAAAAGGTGGAATTTCAGCAAAGATCTGGGTTTGCATTATATCTTTGTAGGTTTTCAACGTACTTTCAGAAACAACTGGAAATGAAAGCCAGAGGCACCTGACAGCTATAAACCCTCAGCAGTAATGCTACTGTCTCTCTCCGGCTCACAGCAGCCCCTAAAAAGCACAAAGAAACACATAAGTAAACTTGCAGTGACGAGGCACAGGTGAGAGTCATCATGTGTTACCTGCGGGTTGAACACGCCTCCTTTCTGTTAGCAGATGGAGCTTGACCACACCCTCTTCTCTTAGACAGCAGGATGACTTAGCAAATGAAAATCTCCAGAGCAGAGCATTTGCTACAGAGGAGATTAAATTACACTCAACACACTGTGTCTATGTGTGGAATATGTGGAATATGCAGAAAGAGAGTAATCTGGGCGCAGATTATTTCATTCCCTAGAATCAAAATGGCAAACTGCTGATTTCAGATTATATCCAGCTGTGTCCAGGTGCATGATGAATCGTTTGCTTGCAGATCTACAAATGCATTTCAGCAAGGTGGTCTCGGGACGTTTCTGCGTGAACTTCAACTTCGACACTCAAATTGACTGCAGGACGTAAACCAAACGTGGTTGCAGCATTTTGTTTGAGTTGTGATACAAAAACAGAGCTCAGAGCTCAGAGCTTGTAGTGCTGCAGAAATACCATGTGCATCATCTGGAGATCTGCACCAATAAACAACAAAATAAACACTGAATGTGAAGCACAATATTGTTCAAACATATCTATATAGAGCACATAGTGTTCTGCTCCTGTTTTGGTAAAGTTTAGCTTTTGGATTTAAAATAAAAACCCCACTAAAATAGTACTGAAATATTATTTAAAAAGAACTGAATCATGGAAACGTGCCAAAACCGACTAATTGGCCAACCTCTAATAAAAAGTGTGTGCATGTGTGTGTCTGTGTGTGTGTGTGTGTGTGTGTGTGTGTGTGGGTGTGTGTTTAGTACATTTAAAAATGATTCACAGACATGTCCTTTATTCCACTTGTCTGGAGTCTCTGGTGATTAGATCTGAATTGACAGCTCAGTGTTTGTGTGTGTGTGTGTGTGTGTGTGTGTGTGTGTGTGTGTGTGTGTGTGTGTGTGGGTGTGTGTTTAGTACATTTAAAAATGATTCACAGACATGTCCTTTATTCCACTTGTCTGGAGTCTCTGGTGATTAGATCTGAATTGACAGCTCAGTGTTTGTGTGTGTGTGTGTGTGTGTGTGTGTGTCTGCTTTAACTGTCTGTTTGGTTCAGAAGATTTCATAACACATGCAGACCAAGCAGAAAGCCCAAGACCTGCATACACGCTGGATAAAGCTCACTGCAGAAACAGCAAATATGCTGACACAAGCTCCAGGATCAGGAGTGTGTGTGTGTGTGTGTGTGTGTGTGTGTGTGTGTGTGTGTGTGTGTGTGTGTGGGTGGGTGTGTGGGTGTGTGTGAGAGAGAGAGAGTTCACATGCATTATCACACACACTTTAATACAGCTTTAAGGCTTCAGTCAGAATGTAATGAAGTTGGAACACTGCGGATAAAGCAGACGATGTCAGAGCAGCTCTACAGATATCTGGGTGTAGGTTTATTCCATGTGCTGACTGGGTGTTCAGAAAGAGCAGACGATATATCAGGACAGTGTTTATGATTACAGCAGCACCTCTTAGCTATGAATCCATGATATCTCTAGGAGGAATTAGATGTTAAAACAGAGCGATGATACTGAATTTCATTTATGCTTTTCTTGAGATTATCCACAATGACAAGAGGAAGCAGTTCGTTCTTGGTTTAATTGTAAATCATGTTTAGATTTGCATCACGTTGGCGTACACTAAACGCCTCGCTTTGCTCACAGGCCACAGGATAATTTATCACCTTCAGAACCCTAAAACGGGAGAACATTATGTTGTGTATGCAAAAGCAGAAAGAAAAATGTGTTGTGTTTGTAGTGTTTTGTCCAGGTGAGGTAACTACTGATCTTTATTTTGAAAGCAGGTCGAGCTGAACAGCGTCGCTGCAATTTTACTGTCCACTGGAAATCAAGATCAGTTTCTCTTTCAGTCAGCGGTTAATACTGATATTTCTGTTCATCTAACTGGAGTTTTTTGGATTTATTCAGATTGCACTTTGGGTTTGGTTGCAGTAAACAGGCACCCACAGTGATTAGATATTCTTTATGTGGTCCTGCAACGTGTCATTTGCAATCATTGTTTGGATTTAATCACCGGGAATTAAATCCTGAAATTACGCCCACTTTTTTCCTCTTTGTGAGGTCATCCGGAGGAGTAGAGAGGAGGGAATTTGACTGTCCTTTGAGAACTCTGTGTTTTTCACAATGTTAATAATAGAAAATGACAGAAAGGGCTCAATAGCCTAGCATGCGATAAACAGCAATATTAAAGGTGAGAAGATGCTCCATGTTTCAGGATATTTAGCAGATAGATTATATACACACAAGGGGACTTTTGAGTTTTAAAATAAAAGAATCACATTTCAACAAATTGGAAACTACAATAAATATTTTGACATATTCCCCTGCTACATTTATACACGTTTAACTAACGGCTGGAAAGATTCGACATAAAAACGTGCAGTAGCAACTCTCTAACAAATGAGAGTACAGTATACTACCCCATACTGATCAACATTCTGTAAGACTCCTGACTATAAGATCTACTGCATTTCTGTTCATCGAGTCCCAAATCAGTTTCGCATCCTGCTGTTTTTACTCTTTTTGGATGAACGACAGAAATAAATATAATAAAATCGATAGTGAGATAGTTGTGTATTTTCTAACATTAACACGTGTCCAGTGAGCATGCAGATAGAGATGTTGAACGCAGCATCAGCTCTTCCTGCAGCAGTAAAGGACAAGCACTTCAATATTGATCTATAATGAACTCCCTGCTTCCTGCTTGCCACTCAGTGGCTTATTATTAAAACACACTGAGACGCCATGCTCTTGGGCCAGTTTTAGTTTTAGAAAAGATCCACATGAAGCCGGGATGCTGAATCAAGATCATTTAAACACTGAGCTGAAAATGGGGAGTAGAGACGGTGGCCATGTTTAAAAGCACATACTACTGAGAATAATACCTTAAAGATGTAGTCTGAGAAAGAGAAGCTAGTGGAATTCATGCATATAAATTCCACATTTATTTCACAGAAAGGGAGATTGTGTATGAAATCAGGCTTGCCATCGAGTTGTAATAAGAAAAAAAACGATATGACTCTTTAGCATTGCTGTCCCCCCACTGTAATTCTGTTTAAAGTGGCTGTAAATACTGTAATTAGCTTAAAGTTGTTGTTTACTGTTATTTGTTAAATATAGCAATTCCTCCTTAGGATAGCGGTGTGGTTTATGCAACATTTTGCTACAACAGTCTTTCTATCTTTTGATCCATGAATCAGGACCGTAAGCTGTCTAAAGTGGACCGTCAGAGATTCAAGGAGGAAGCAGAAATGCTGAAAGGTCTCCAGCACCCCAACATTGTTCGCTTCTATGACTTCTGGGAGTCTCCCGTCAAAGGAAAGAAGTGCATCGTCTTGGTTACTGAACTAATGACATCGGGCACATTAAAAACGTGAGTCTCAGAGAGCTGGAAATGTATGTAAAAATGCACAGCATTCCAAATCATTTCATTGCAGTTATTTTGCTAAGAATTTGACTGCGGTCTGTTTTATTTATCGGGGTGCAGAATGTATTCCCTTCAGGAGAACATTAAGTGACCTAATTAATCATTAATCAGGAAAAACGAGACACAGAGATTGAATTACAGCAAAGTATTCTGCATCAATCAGAGGTAAAGATACGCCTCTGAAGCTTTCGGTTCATATTTGAGTAAATAATGTATTTTTGATTGTTCTGTTTAAGCAGTGAGAGCCTGTTGGGTTAGTTTTAGGGTTAGGTTAGGGGTTAGGGTTAGGGTTTAGCGTAAGGGTTAAGGATAGGGTTTAAGGTTAGGGTTTAGGGTTAGGGTTAAGGTTAAGGTTAGGGTTAAGGTTGGGGTTAAGGATAGTCTGTTGGGTGTAAATCGTGAAATTATTCTTTTCATGATGCAGTGTCTGACATGTCGTGAATAATGTAAATACATGTCAATAAAATAGGACTATAGTGGTTTTGGTTTCATTAGAATTATTCTTCTAACTCAGATTTGAAAGTGTGGTATGGATTTTTATGAGGCCAACCATCCTCAGAGTACTGAATCTTCTCTGGTGCAAGATGATGCATAAGAATCCCAAGATTTGTCCCTCCACTTACACAATATAAGACAGCTAGCTATTAAAGTTGAAAAATAAACATATTTTTGTTGTTGTTGTTTTTTGTTTGTTTAAATATTGCAAGAATAGGAGATGGATTAATAGATAAATACAAAATTTTAGAAAGAAAATTAAATATTATTTGCCAGAAATTAACAAGCTTAGGGCATAACAAAAACGTGTGTATGATTAGCCACCTCAACTCCACACTTTTCACACATGGAGTTAATGTTTAATGCAAATCATGCTCATTTTGCCGTTGTCCAGTGTAGGATAAATATAGGTCATAGAGCAATTTAAATGTAATGAATCTTGTTTATAATATATTTCTCTGTTTCATCTGAAAACAACAATTCAAGTTTACTTTCCTGATGTTGCTTCAATTTTTTAAGGATGTTAAATTTTGAAGAAATCAAAGAATATATAGCGATTGTCATGTTTAATCAATTTGTTGCAGAGCTACAAGTCATGGTGAAACAGACCTACCGTAAAACCTAATCAATACCGTTTGTAATCAGATACTAGTGATGCATCTGTGCCTTGGTTGTAATTAGATCTTTCACTTTTTTTGCTTTTTCACTTTTGATAATAGCTTTAAAATGCTAGGGTTACAGTGGCCAGTAGGTGTGGTTCTACAGTGATGGAAGCATGATTAGCAAATTATCTGCACACTTTAATGACACTGTCTGCCGCAGGTACTTGAAGCGCTTCAAGGTGATGAAACCAAAGGTGCTGCGGAGTTGGTGCAGGCAAATCCTCAAAGGTCTGCACTTTCTGCACACACGCACGCCTCCCATCATCCACAGAGACCTAAAGTGCGACAACATCTTCATTACAGGCCCCACAGGTTCAGTAAAAATCGGGGACCTGGGCTTGGCTACGCTCAAGAGGGCTTCCTTTGCCACCAGTGTCATTGGTAATGATATTTTAGAGCTGTATCGCGTTATTTATTGGATAAAAGTATACACCTAATGATGCAGAACAATAAAATGTGAAACTTATTCATGATGTCTTCCAGGCACGCCTGAGTTCATGGCTCCAGAGATGTATGAAGAGCACTATGATGAGGCCGTAGATGTGTATGCGTTTGGCATGTGCATGCTGGAGATGGCTACATCTGAGTATCCATACTCCGAGTGCCAGAATGCTGCTCAGATCTACCGCAAAGTCACCAGTGTGAGTCACTTTAACTATAGAGCAACATATGGTTAACATATGTCCTCCCCAACACGGTGCTTGCACTCGATTGTGCTATTTTGCAGTATTTTTAGAACTTTGTACTTTTAGAACATTGATTTAAAATGTCAATACACATTTTGTTCGATGAAGCATTTGAAGTGACAGAGACCCAGCGTTTACAGTACTTTTCAATCCACTAAAAGCAAAAAACATCATATGTTTTAGACAAAAGCTCCATGTTTCTAGATATCAGCACAAATATGTTAATTAAATGCCTTTGTATTATCATTATTTTCAAGTAGTGAGCCAAAGCATAGAAAATGTGTACATATGGAAGGAATGAAAACAATTAGATGCTGAACGCATGACAGTAAGTTTAAATTGCATGTTGTAATGCTGTATGCTTCCTGCACAGGGTGTCAAGCCAGCCAGCTACAGTAAAGTCCCAGTTCCAGAAATTAAGGAGATCATAGGGGAGTGTATCCGCTATCACTGGGAGGAGAGGTGAGAGTACACCTGTACAGGTTAACCATGGCTCAGTGGGAAAAACACGATCTGAGCACTAACATTACATATAGATGACTTTCTTCCACAGTTCATTCCAAGCTATAATTGTGTCTAAATGTGCAGATGTGTTGGTGTAATTTGCAATAAGTATAGCATTTGACTGTGTGTTAAAGTGTAATGATAAACTAATCAGAATCAGGTTTATTGGCCAAATGTGTTGACACACACCAGGAATTTGGTTTCAGCTGTTAGTGAAGTTAGTGCTAATGCAGGTAACAATATCAGCTGGCCATTTATTTCTGCTGCTATAAAACCTTATAGGTATATTGCATTTCTAAATCCAAGAAATTGTTCAAAGGTCCAATAGCAAACACTCTGCTCTTTCCCCAGATACTCCATTAGGGATCTGCTGAATCATGCCTTCTTTGCAGAGGACACTGGCGTCAGGGTAGAACTCGCTGAGGAAGATGATGGCAAGAAAACATCGATCGCGCTCAGACTTTGGGTGGAGGATCAGAAGAAGTTAAAAGGGAAATACAAGGACAGTGGTGCAATTGAGTTCACCTTTGACCTCAACAAAGAGGTGCCTGAGGCTGTTGCTCAAGAAATGGTAAATATTTATATGGTTAGAGTTAAACATTATACGCATACAAATTAGTAATTTTTCTTTGTAATCAATTTTTTTTAAATGCTGTCAAATATTGTTTCCCCCCGTCTTTAGGGTGACTCTGGTTTATTCCTGGAGAGTGACTTAAAGATTGTTGGCAAGTCAATCCGGGATCGCGTAGCTCTCATAAAATGGCGTAGGGAGCGGACCATCTCCAGGGCCAAAAGCGAGACTGAACAAAAAGTCACTGAGGACCATGTGCCTCAGGATCTCTCTCTTAGGTTGGCACAGAGTGCCATGCCCAGTGCTCAAACCGAGCCTGGGGATCATGACAGTGAGTCGGTCAACCTCTCTAGTGGCCCCACCAGTTCGACTACATGTGAGCAACAGCTATAAATATAAGGAGTTTATCTGTATCCAGATATCTGTGCAATAATGGCTTGACAATCAGGCAATTCATGATTGTCACAAGCTGTTCATGATGTGGTACCTTTTTAACTTTAAGACAACAAACCAGCATGCATGCCATCATACCTAAACACATTTTTTCCTGTGTTGTTACATTATTTTATATGAGTATTAGCATATTACATTTTACATATTACATTGACATATTAACCTATAAGAAAAGAAACAGATCAAAAAATTTTCTGCTACAGATTTTTTTATCTTTAGTGAGAATAATTGAAGACATTTGCTTAAATACATGTTTTACAATGATCATTATGGGATTTATTTCTTTATTTTTAATTTACATTATTTTGTTTTCTTTTCAATTCTACAGCAGACAGCATTGCCGGCCCTACAGCAATCTCAGATGTTTTGCATAACCAGCAAAGCATAATTTACCATGAGTCCAGCACTGCATCTCGGAAAGTCCTTAGTCCACCAGGGCAGCTCCTTACTCAGTTTCATCATGTGACCCAACAGCAACTAACCTCTCAGCTTTACCTGGAGGCTCAAAACCAGATAGCTGCTCAGCTGCATTCAGGAGCACAGCAAGTACCTGTGGCCCAGTACAAGCAAGAGATCGTACAACAACTGGTGGATCCACAGGATCCCACTGTCCAGCTGCACCAAGTGGCCCAGCAACAGCCCATCACCCAGTTACATCCAGAGGACCAGCAGCAACCGACATTACATCTCCACCATGGAGCGCAGCAACAACAGCCTGCTGCCCAGTTACTCCAGGGGGTCCAGCCACAAGGAACACAGCAAAACCCCACTGTGCAGCATCATGTAGCCCATCAGCAGCCTTCATCAGTAGCACAGTGCCAACAGGAGGTCCAACGACAAACTGTAGCACAGGTTTATCATGGAACTTATCAGCAATCCACTACTTCGATACATCAAGGAGCCTTTCTGCCACCCTCTGTACAGCTCAAACAGAGTCTTTACCAGCAGTCTCCTCCAGTAAGTATATTTACACTCAGGTTCCTTTATTGACACTGTTATAAACACAAAGATTCCACATACCAATGAACAATTTTTTTGTCTTTTTTCTAACCATTGTTGCCATTGGTGCCATCATTCAAAGCCAGTGCCACACCCAATCTGCAGCTGCCCAAAACCATGTCTGAGAGAACCAGTTAAACAGACTCAGTTTCTGCTTGTGCATTTAAAGAATGTATATTACACAAGAATACGCTGATTTCTGAACGGTTTCTTCAACTGAGGCTGAACTGTTTGCTCATGAATGCAACGGTCAGAATGACTTGCTCAAATCTAACCCCTGCATTCATACACATAACTGTTCACACATGCGCTCCATTGCTCCATGTTGTTGTCCACATTTGTGCCAGGGTGGTCTTGCCCTGTTACTTACTGCAGGGGGGAACAAAGGATCTCTTGAATGTTGCCCCTTTTTCTGTAACTCATCAATTCACAAAAAACAATCCCTTATTTCTGGTTTACCCCAACTGTGTCTGGTCCATTCCGTGCAATCTTCTCCAATCACACCCATACAGCAGACCACAGCCTCCCCAAGTTATATTACTTCATCTTCTTCCGACATCTATTTGTCCTCCCAAAAACCTCCTTCTGTTGACCAGGCCATACAATCCTCAGTGCACATCAGACCTCCTTGTCCTGAGCATATTCACTCTTCTTGTTCTGGTCAGATCCCAGTAAAGTCACAGATTCCAAAGTCTGATCTTTCCACATCTCTTAGCCCATCCTCTTTAGGGCTACCCCTGTTACCCTTGGCTACACAGTCCTGCATCAGAGATTTTTCTCACCTTAATCACTGTCTACATCGCATAATCAGTCATCACACCAGCTCCCCCATAGTGATGGACAGAACTGCAAGGCAGCCGGGTAGTAGCCATGGAAAAGTCATACATAGTCCACCAGTTAATGACGTTTAAAGCCCAAGATCATCACCCACTTCACAACACAAGACATCTTATGCATCATTATCTGTTCTTGTGTGCAAAGTTGGAAAATAGTTTATAGTATGTCAGAAGGAGACCTTGACTCCCAGAAGGCATGTCTCATGTGCAGGGTTGATGCTATAATACCTACATGTTAGTGTTCCTTTGCTTGGCTTCACTCACAAACGCATCTTTTAAATGTTCCAGAATTGCAGTGGCTTTACAATTTCACTCCTACAAAGTTTTCCCACCCTAACTGTTCTTATTAACTGGATGAAACAGGGTAAATTGCCTTTCACAACACATTATTTTTTACAGCTCTAAATTGCATGATGTCTCAGCATATTTCTTTCTGGATTTTTATCATTTTATCATGAAGATGTAGACATATCTTTCTGGAAGGATGTTAAAAAATGGCTAAATTGTCAAGCATACTGCATAAACCATTCAAGCAAATTAACAGCAACTGGTGCAATGCTGCAAATTACCCTTGCCATCATTCTTTCCAACTATGTCCCTTGAGTCCCATCTCACTGCTCAGAGTGCTCTAGTTTAACCCTTTTGTCATATTGCTGTCTTTTCTCTAGCTTTATCTGATAATTCCTAATAAAATAATTATATTACCTCCAAATAAAAAACACTTCCTCTTTTAGCAACACCTAAATCATTTCTAAATGCTAAACAATATATTTCTTCAAATGTATACAAATGTATTTCCTGAATGTTGAACAATAGATTTTTTAACTTCAAAGTGTAAGGCTTTCCTACTTCTTTATTTGTATGGTTTCTAGCCAACTGGTAAATTGGTTCAGCCTCGTACTATATCAGCTCCTGCAACCCCAGCAGCAACTCTACCACAAGGACAGGAGGTGAGATGAGATTATAATGGCTCATTTAAGACGCATCTGCTTCTGCTTTACAATAGCCATGTACATTCATAATAAATGTATGTGTAATGTCTGTGGTGTTTTCCATAACAAGTAACTATACCTTTGTTTTCATGTTGTAGTGGCTTAGTGTTTTAATTTAGCTTGTTCTTTTTTTTTTTGTGTTTTTATTTCTCTTAGTTTCACCTCTATCTCCATCCTGCAGCTTTCCTGTCCCAGGTAGATCTACCTGTTCAGATCTGCAGACACATCCTTATCCTCTTGTCCCTAAGCTTTCAGTCATTGGCTTTTGGCTCAGCTCCTTAAATGGAAATTATGGCTCTGTGTCTTCAGTACCTAAAATACTTTCTGATGTATTCTGATGGGACTTATGTTGATATCACCTAACGTGTCCTTGACATTGCTGGAGATAGATACTTGCACATAAAGGAGTACTTGATTCCAAAATGCTAACATCGATAATTGATGAAATGGAAGTAAAATACTACTTTATTTGCTATCCATGTTTGCACTTTTGGAAGAAGAGTTCCTTTAAAACAAATGGCTTTTTTTGTTTGTGCTTATTGTAAAAGTCACAAGCTAAACACTTCAAAGTCACTTTCAAAGAACTGACTTGTTCTTTTCTAGACATTAGCTAATCTACAGCCAGTAATGGAGTCAACTTCTGATGGACAGACACATCCTCAACATCTGCATCAACCAGCTTCTGCAATGCTCAGCACTACCCAGCCTTCTCAAGCACAGCA
This sequence comes from Silurus meridionalis, assembly GCF_014805685.1. Classification (NCBI taxonomy): domain Eukaryota; kingdom Metazoa; phylum Chordata; class Actinopteri; order Siluriformes; family Siluridae; genus Silurus; species Silurus meridionalis. The sequence continues at coordinate 17,592,856 of NC_060902.1, forward strand.
CCCAGTTCATGGCACACCCATACTGCAGCCTCTGCAGATTTCCACTCAGGTATGAAACTGACTCGTAATGACTAAGTGAATCTTTCTTACATTTTTATTGAAAAAAATTATTTAGCAGTTTCTGTAAGTTGCATTATTTTTGCTTCCTCAGTTTTCTTCACCATACTCCATTATGTCAACAGTGAGCACTCCTGCCAGAAGTGAAGCAGTAACATTTTCCCCTATGACATACAGTACCCCCTACCCCAGTAGTGCTCCTCCAGTACCTCCATCCTACTACTCCCCCAGTCCAGTCCATGTCCCGCTACCACTCGTAGCTGCGCAAAACATGTCCTCTATACCTGGAGCAGGTACACCACAAACCCCAGCATCAGCTCCTCTGGGATCAGTTCTAGGCATTACCATTTCTCCATCCCTCATACCACCACAACAGCAGGTACACCCTTCTGTTCTTCCACCGGAGGGTTCTCCCCTTCAGACCCAACCCATGCAGTCATCTCTGCCCCTCTCTCATACATTGATGCAACCACCGCCCTCCTTTCTTCCACAAGAGCCCTGTATCTCTGCACCACATGCACAGGTACATATGACTTTATTGTGTGTCTAAAAGGATATCGATTTTTTTAATCAGTGTAGGATTATTTGTATACAACAATCAAGTACAAGGATAGATATTTTACAATTACCTTTTCCCCAATAAATCAAGAGCTAATGCCCTCAGTCTATTTTAGCAGAGCTCTACATCTGTCTAGTGGGTAGGGGATGGGTATCGTTTACATTTTATTGATACTGATACTGGTACTTATCTATGCTGTTATTGATACTACTCTGGTGCAAAAAGACATGATTTAAAAAGATATTTTTAAATTTTTAAAATGTATTTTATTACTGCTGAACAAATGTGTAGAAATGTCTCTAAGCATTTTTTTATATATACAAAAAGGTTTTTCAAAAAGAGAGATTGAGCGATAGAGAGAGATTGAGAGATTTCCTCAAAATACCACAGCACAACATATTTGAACAGCATGTGCATAGGAGCACAACAGAATGTAATCAAGAATTCTAGCATCCCTAGCAGTTGGGCTAACTTAACTGTTTCCTAATCTACTCTAACCGTAGTGAAGGGCAATAAATCTTTTACACTGCTATTTTTTCAGGGGTCATATTCTCACGCATCTCTATGGTGAATGGACAGCTCGTGGGTGTCTGAGACCATGTCTCTGTCTCATTCTTCACTGATAGGGAAACCCTTTCTAGCCTAGCGTTTCCTGTGGGGGTATTCACATTTAGATTTACATTTCAAAATTGATGTGGTCTCCAAAGACTACTAGTACTAACTAAAGAATTATTTTATAACGGATGTTACCTTCGCTTGAGGCTGAGGCAGGAGAGCCTTTAGATAGAGGCAGAAGGGTTGCAGATAGAGCTGGGAGATGACAAAGACATAGTAAATAAAGAGTAGTGCTTGAGGTAAATGGTGTGTTTTGTTTTTACATTTTTCTTTATATTACTAGTGTTGTCTCCTTTATTCACTATTATACTACTGCATAAATTTCATTTGTCACTGGTGTCACTTAGTGTTGCAATGTGTGCCCACACTTTTACACGTTTCAACATTACCTCCATGACTGATTGCATGTGCACACACACACACACACACACACACACACACACACACACGGATATCACACATACCTCGAGCAAACATTGGCCATGTGATGACATCATTCTGGGACTAAAAATGGCCAGCAGCAGCTTCTATTCTGCCATTAACACCAAAGTATAGAAAAAAAAAACACTGCAAGTATCAATAACAATACCATTTGTCCTGAAGCTTATCGGTAGTCTGGTATTGGCCCAAAAAAATACCGGTTCTCGGTACCCATCCCTACTAGTTGGTTTATTTAAAACATTGTTGTATGAATGAAAGATTGACTAGGGACAGTATATATGAACACTGCTCAGATCCGAGCTGAATAACTAAGAGAACCATTAGAGAAAATAACATTTACAGTAAGGCTTTTTCCCCTACCCAGGATGAAACCCTAGTACATGCGCATGCAGACCCAACTCAGATCACGTCTCTTCCACACAGAGAGGAATCTGAACAACAATTTACTGCAGATACTTGTGGTTTGTGTTGCAATTTAAAATCTATACAGACATGCTTATATGAATCAGGTAATTTTTTTTTTTTTTAGACATAATAGATATTTAACTTTTTAACTATCACATTCAGTGAGCACCATGAAGAATGTTCCTGTGGTACCTCTGCAACCTGCTGGAATGCAGACAACAGCTGCAGCAGGTCAAAGTTGCACTGAACCAAGCAATACTCAGCAGATCCAGGAGACGGCATCTGTATTCAGTCCTCCTGCATCTGACCCAAGCCATGAGGTAAAATCCATTACTGCAACCTTGACAGACATGTAATGTCAGCACTCTGACAGCAAATTGCATAACTGAACGGTGTACAGATCAGATATTTTTAACCTTCAGGAACATTTCACTGCCACCTTGTTTATTCCACTGTTACACAAATGACAGAACTTTTACATTCCAATTATATGGCTGAGTAGCCAATGAGATGTAAGTGAAATTGTCACGTTCCTTTTGCAGGAGCCAGTACCCATGCCACTCCCCATCTACACATGTGACAGGTAGCCAACTCTAAACTATTTTTTTTTTTTTGCTGTAGGAGGTGGTATCAAAACGTTTAGAGACTACCTCTGTTTACATGAAAACACTTTATCTACGTTTCCACACTCTCCCCTTCAAAATAGTCCGTGTGCACAGCAATACAGTGCTCTCAGTGTTCCTGCCACTACTGGAATGCATCCAGACTTCTTTTCGAAGCGTGACAAGCACCTTCTGTGATTCACGCTGGATCTCTACAATGTTGTCAAAACGGCGACCTTTGAGCCGGATCTTCATCTTCTGTGGAAGCCAAATCTGTGGTGTAGGGTGGGTGCGGACATGAGAGTGTGTTGTTTCTGGCAAGAAACTAGGTGACGCACCTGGTGAGAATAGCAGACTCGGTAACAAATGTGAATCAGAATAGCACCAGTTGCACAGCCAGCAATGTACACCAGATAATCTTTTGTTACACTGACTTATAAAGGTCAGTGCCCCCTGTGACCGTGCATGCAGCCTTGTCCTGCTATCTATTGGCGTGTTATTAAAACTTTTTGATACCACCTCGTATTTAGGTTTTTCGGTGTCCTGGTGAAATTGATTTTTGGCTCATGTGGGTGTTCTCAGTTTGAATTCAGATGCAGCTTCTGGTAAGGAGATGAGTGACAGTTACGATGGCACCATCAGTGGTGGGAAAAGTGAAGGGAAACCCCGAAAACATCGCAAGTCTGCTCGCACCCGTTCACGGCAGGAGAAGACCAGCAAACCCAAACTCAGCATACTCAATGTGAATGCATTGTGTTTTTCAACCTTTGAGAGTGTACAAATTCCTCCTGCTTTCTTATCTTCTGCTTGTCTTTCCTCCCATCAGGTTTGTGATACTGGTGATAAAATGGTGGAATGTCAGCTGGAAACCCATAACCACAAAATGGTGACGTTCAAATTCGATCTGGACGGGGATGCACCAGAGGAAATAGCAACTTACATGGTCAGGAGACGTCTTTCCATTTTGTGCATCCAGCAAATGGATATCACTTAAAATGTTCCATGTGAAGTAAATCAATGTGTTATCTTCTAGGTGGAAAATGGCTTCATTCTGCCCTCAGAGAAGGAGATATTCATTGATCTGCTAAAAGACATTGTAGACAAGGCCGAGGACATGCTAAGTGAGGAAGTAGAAGGGGAAAGACCCAGTGTACTGAGGGATACCCCACTTGAAAGCAGCTCTTCTGGAGGAGTGGGGGATGAGGTGAGGGCAAATCTGATGGGTGAAAAACGTCAAGTTATTTAAACCCCAAAAAAGAATATGGAATTTAAAAATCTGTTAATTAGATTCTGTTGCTGTGGTTTCCCAGAGTCTTAGAGGACACAAGGGCAGTGCGTCTCAGCCTGTTTATCAACAGAATGGTAAAGCTTGTCCTCTAAATGGGGATTTTTATTGCCATATCATTCAAACTTCAAAATTCATTCAAAATTCCAAAGATGTGCAAAACATGTTTGTTGTAATAATAGAAAAGGCATTTTGTCACAATTAAAGACTGAGATAAGGTACTGCTGGTTTGGATAATAAGGATCATACATCATGTTGTTGCCTTAAATGAGTGTTAGTAAATATGTAAAATATGTACAAATAGTAATTTTTGTTTTATTGGTTTTGCATATGGAGCAAAATCTACTTGCTATTAGAAATGCATGCCAGTCCTTTTGATAAACGGGTCTGATTTTCCTTTGTAGTGCTTCTGACTGGTAAGAGATGGTTCATTATCTGCCCTGTGGATGAGCCCAGTGTCAGTCAGGACGTGTCCTCAGAGGGAGCTACAGCCACAACCCATACAAGTGGACTGAGTGATGGCACTGCACAGACTCAGACTGCTGACAGCAGCACAGCACAGCCAGTGGAACACTGCACTGCACCTGCTTCTACAGGTAGTAAGTTTTCATCAATTTTACAAATAACTGCTGATGTTTTCTAATGATGCCTTTCAAATCCAAGAAAACATATGTTTCTTTTCTGAAACATGCCTTTAACAAATCATTTTTCTTGTCTTTTTTATTCGTGTTTTAAAATTTTTCTTTATTGATTGATTGGCCAGGTGTTGATTAATTTTTGATTAATGAATCATAAAAATTTCTAAATAGAATAAATATGTAAATAAAATAAACCAGCAAATGAAACATCCAAAATGAATACTTTAAATAACAACAAAATTTTAACTTATGAATTGGGAAACTAGTCCTGTTAAAGAACTGCAAGTGATTCAAGTATAACATGGTCCATTTCTAGTTTTAGTTCTAATTTAATATTCAAAGTTAAGAAGCCTTAAATTATAATAGAGAAAGCAGAGTTGGTATGCATGATGTCCGGGGAGTCGGCTCCTCTTGGCATCATAAAGCACACCCAAAAATAGCACCTGGCATCAATGATTCGCCTCTAGAGGCCACTCTTATACTGTATAATGACATCAGACCTTCTCAGCTGCTGCGGCAACAGACGCAACCCAGAAAAATCGGTATGGATTTGTGCCAATAGTTCCAGCAATCAACTATCGGTGCTAATAAATAGGCAAACCTGATGAATTGCTTTACCTCTACTTTCTATTAGTGTTTTCCTTCTAATATGTTGTCCAGAATTAAACAAAATGGAACTGCATGTTGATACTTAATAATATTAAAATATACAGTTACTTATTTTCAGAAAAATCTTTATTAAATCAAAATGTTATTATAATAAAAAAAAAATTAAATGGTGGAAATCACACCACCACCACCACAAATTAATTATTATACTACTATAGTGTTAATTCTTTTCTAATTTTGCTCATTCTCTTATTCTATTCTTGTTAAGATTCGACAGGTTATGCCACGGCTCCACCATCTGGTGGTAGTGATGCTCATGGATTCAGCCCACAATCTCTGACCACCGTAGACCCTTTATCTTTGGTTACACTCTCTACCACTCTGCCAGTGCAGTCTGTAAATGGCCCAATTACACCAACCCATGCTGCCCAACAGGTGGCGGATCTGGTCTGTGCTACATCAAGAGCTGAGGATGTACCCTGCTGCCCTCTAGTCATGCCCTTAGCACTGGATACAGGTGTGGGCACCCAGCGCTCCTCACCAGTGACACCTCCCCTCATGCAGGACACTCACGGCATTGTACTGCAGCAGCCGTTTGCATCTGTCGGTGGTGCCAAGCCCCCTTCTCTGCCCCAGAGCCCTGCCACCTCTCAGCACCATCATGCCCCCAACGAATCCGATGGGGAAAGTCGGGCCCGGGTGGGGTTTGTGGACAGCACCATCAAGACACTAGATGAGAAGTTGAGAAATCTACTGTATCAGGAATATGTGCCCATGTACCCATCAGGGTGTGTAGCAGAGACTCCAGGCTCAGGAACAGAGTATGTGCAGTCTCCACCTGGACCAGAGAGTGCGACAGTGGGGTTGGGTAGCAGCACAACTAAAACGATTGGAGATGGACGCATAAGAGCTGGGGAGCAACTGGTGAGTTTATATATAAACATTATCATATGACTAGTACCAGAATTAGTTCCAGTTCTAGTAAAACAGGTATTTCAAATATACATTACAACTTCCTTAAATAAATGTACCCTTTAGTAAAAAGGGATAAGTACAACAGGAAAGGTTTCTTAATCTTTTTCTCTTTCTAGTATTCATTTTTAAATGTTACTTTGGTCTCAGCCGCAGATTCCAGAGCGAGTTGACAGCCTAAGCGACTCTGCCGTTGCTGGTATTACAAAGCATTTTAACTTATTTTGTAAAAGTTTTCCTTGGTCTATCCATTCTTCTGAATGATTTAATGTAGACAAAGGTGAATGATGGTGTAAATTAAACTAAACATTACACCATGTAAATTTCTCCTTAGTTACAGTGTCAAAGAAACCAATAATGCCCCACTCCACGTCCTGCTCGAGCTCCAGGAGTCGCTATAAGGTACTGTTTTTAAGCAATTGTCTATTGTCCTTGCATTCTCATACACACTACTATAGTCTTTAATCTCACAAACTGTCACTCAGATGACATCCGGTGCTCCTGACTTCCTTTCTGGGACCCAGAGGAAGCAGCGAAGTTGGAGCAGCACAGCTTCTCCAGCACACCCTGGTCCTGGTTATGGGGAGCACAGCATTTACACCGACAGAAGTGCTGCGATCTTTAACATGGAGGACAACGAAACCACACGCAGAAAACACAGCAGCAGGAATTCAGCTCCGCCTGATTTCTGCCTGGACCCGCTGTCCTCCCTCAATGAGCGTAGCTGCCTGCCACAAGCTCGCACGTCCATCTCAGCGGATGTCCACGCTCGCTTCATGTCTTCTGACTCTGGTGCAGAAAGCAGCCCAGCCAAAATGGTGCCTCCTACACCATCTCGCTCAGAAAGGCGAGGAAGCGACCTCATGAAAAGGGCGGTGGCCTTCCTGAGGCGTTCGGGCCGCAGCAGCAGCGTGCAGAGCTCTGATTCCCCCAGCAGACATGGTGGCACATATGGCTCGTACCTGAGCAGCGATAATGACTCCGAGATAGAGGACATGGACATTAAAAATGAACTGCAGAGACTGAGGGAGAAGTGAGTATCATGTTTGAGCTAAAAAATGTGTGTAATGTAGAACTGTGAATAAACTAGAGCATGTTTATTCACATTTTGTGTTGTTCCATGTAAACTCTTTTTGTTTTTTTAGACATATGAAGGAAATTTCAGAGCTGCAGGCTCACCAGCATGATGAAATTGAGCTGCTCTATCGTCGGCTTGGTAAAGCCCCTCCTTCTGGCATTAGCCTTGCATCAACATTGCCACCTGCTGGACGAAGACGTAAAGCCAGCAAGCACAAACTTAGGGCAAGCAAACTGCTTAGCCCTCTGGTCCAGCAGATAAGAAGCGTCACCAAAACTAGCGACAGCAGCAAACCTGGTAAGGCGCTCTTTCCATTGTACTAGAATAAATTTCTATCCAATATAATTCAAAATCAGGTCAACAGTCTAAACATTTTTAGGGTTTACAAGGTAGTATCAAAAATTTTCAAGACTAGCTCTGTTCTAGCTCTCTCTTCACCAAAGGTATTTAGACACCTAAAATCTGGCAGTAGAATGCAACGAATGTTCAAAAAGACTATATACGCCTGTGGACCTGCCTCGTCTTTTTCAGTAGTTTTTTAGATGATAGGCTCTTCCACTGTGAAGACTGTTGCTTCATTTCTGGGTAATACTCGTGGGATCCTCCACATGAAGGACAGCCCTACCACGGAGTTCTTGGCAGACTTCGACGCAATGTTTCTCCTGCTGCTGGGTCAGGAGCTTGGGGACGAACTTGGCAGCAACATGGCGCACGTTATTAGTTTTTATTTTTTTTAATATTAGTTTATTTTGCACAAATATAAACAATATACAATATACAAGAATACAATCCAAATATTGTGCAGGGAGAGGCAAAAAACCCGAAGGGCTTATTTAAAGCCTCCACCTAAACTACAACAACTAAACTAAACTAAATATAAAATTAAAAACCTGAGGATTGCTTGGACTCTTCCACATGACACACCAACAATGCCAGCAATGTTACTGATTGCTCTCTAAAGATCATCATGTACAATTTGCCATATGGTTTAGACATTTTCAGGGAATGGGTTCGATGAAGGTTTTCCTTGTGTACCTCCTGATGTATTTTGTCAAACTGACTTATGAAGCTCAGTGCTCCCTGTGACTGTGCATGCAGCCTTGTGCTGCCATCTGTTGCCGTTACAAAACTAGTCTTGAAATGTTTTGATAAAACCTTGTATGTGGTGGGTAATCAAAGAGGTGGTGAAGCCTAATGAGGGTTACTTACTTGCAAAGAACTACACTGAAATGTAAACAAATCATCAAAATCAAAACAGAAATGAGATCTACCTGTTGAATGTACCTACTAATTATCTCTGAGCTTCCCAAAAATTTCCATAACTTTTATTCACTCATGTCTAACACATAACGGTGCAGTACTGGAAGTGACAATATTGAACTCTGGTGATTAATGATTATTTTGGTCCTCCATCAGCTGAGTCTGCTGTGAGCATGAACGGTTCTCCAGCCAAAGCCTCAGAAGGGTGTGCAAGTCGCTCTTGCTCTGGGACTGACACTTTACCCAGCTCTGTATCAGAACCGGTCCAAACCCAGCAGCCCTGCTCCCTCAAAACGTCAATGTCATCTGATAACATCTGTTCTGGACTACAGGGGAAGGGAGCTGAAGTGTACAGCCATCCAGCACAGGGTTAGCATCTTAATGACCATATACTGTATACACTGGTGATGTTTTAGTGTGTCATGGTTTAGTTACTCGACCTACAGTCACTGTCATTGTATCTCACTCGTCTTTTTCCTTTTCTGTCTCCCTTCTTATATCCAGGCTGGTCTCCTCATCCCCCAGCAGCTGAGAGGGTCACCTATAAATCCAGCAGTAAACCACGTGCTAGATTCCTGAGTGGGCCTGTTTCTCTCTCCATCTGTTTGTATCTCTCTCATCCAAAAAATCACTCACCACTTGTGTTTTACTTTCCTTTGTTCTGAAATTACTTTTTTTCCATGATGCAGTAGAGTGTGTTTATTCCATTCCTCCTCACTTTTTTCAGTTGAATGCTATTTTACTCTTTTATAAATTGGTTTTCTAAATGAATACTAATTAAGCACATGCATTGTAGTGTACATAAAAATCTTGAACCAATTAGCTGTTATAATGCTTGTATGACTTCTGAATCATCATTCATTCATTTTTTCATCTATTTAATATAAAATGAATCATAAGCTGAATTATAAAACCTGAACCCTGACAGTGATGTTTCTCCTGTAGGGTCAACGCTGAAACGGCTCTGCCTGGGGAAAGAACGTGGAAACAGTAACTATCCTTTTTTTTTTTTTGCAAAAGTGTGCACACTTTTTGACTGAATTTCAAGTTAAAGCTGTTTAGTTTTAGGGATTACTGGTAACAACATTTGACTTCTGTAATTCTGCCAGGGACAGCAGGTCCTCCAGGGGCATCCAATTATCCCCAGATTCCCCCAGATTCAACCCCCTCACCACGTCACCCAGCAGTGGGGGTAGCGCAAGCACAAAGCAACAACAGCAACAACAACAATGACCTTTGCTCTGAGGATCTGCAGAGGTTGGTGGACACGTGGGGCCCCAAACTACCTTGTTCAATCGCTCACTCCTTCAGCCTGAGATCACAGCAAGCCACCAGAGCTAGAACCAGGAGTGCTGAAGGGGTAAGGATGGATGTGCTAAATCAGCATTTAAAGAGTTCACATCCAGAAACTGCTACATTGTGAACACACTGTAAATTAAACTGTGGAACTCTTCGTGTCTGTCCATAGCATTAAAAACATTTCTATGCCAATTGTTAACTATGTCTCCAAAACATCTCTCAATAGTAAACACCTTGATAACATTTACATTCATGATATCTGTTATAAAATTTCTTGTCCAGGCACACTTCTACATGTGAAGATTATTTGTATGTTTGTCAGTCCACAAGTGGTGTTTCCATTGAGATTTCATTATCTTTTTCTGAGGAACAACACAGTTCCTGAAGGAGTTCCTGGTTTTCTGTTTCCTCCATACTGCAGGGTCAGTGATAAACAGAACAGAAGTTGAGCAAACAGGGTGACGGGTCATTTCATGTGAAAGCAGAGCAACACAGTGACTATGGCGCAAGTTGTTCTTTAAGGCTTTCGCTTTTCCTTTTTTTTTTTAAATGTAGAATGTTTGGCTTTGCTGTTCATGCCATGTGACTGCTATGAAGCATGTTTTTTGCTAGCTCAGCGCATGAAAGGCAAGAATTTGCCAGCTTCAGTATGACAAGCTCCACCTAAGTATTCCTAATCTCTAGAGACCAACCCAAGAATTCAAATTATGATACTGCTGATAGTAGACCTCAGGAACTGCAGTGTTTCCTCTTGTTTAAATTAGTTATGGGTTCATAAAATGATGCCTGTCATAGAAACTTGCCTCAATTTTCCACCCTGCTTTTTCTCTAGGTGCTTCCAGGCTCAGCAGCAGTCGCTTCTGCTTCACTACTTTCCTTCTCCTGGCCCAGGATTAATTCCCACGCCTACTCTGAGATGACTGAACCCTTGCTTACTCTCGAGGATGGGTCAGTGCATGACAACCATTTTGAAGAATTTCAAAGTAGTCCAGTGTACATTACTCACTGGCCTGCACTGAGCTTTGCTCTTGAACAGGGAGGGTTCATGTTCTCCACAGTAGCCTCTTCCTGGACCAGACAGTCATCACCACCAGACACCCTCTTATCACAAAACAGGACTCCTACACCCATGTTTCCCTTGTTGTAGCATCAGCTTCATTTCTCTTCAGTATTATTGGTACCTTGAACAACCTTATATTTTAAAAGCATGCACAGTCAATCCTGAATATTTTAAATATTCATGCAGTTGATATTATATTAACATTTTTCCCGGTAGTTGAATATGTACATTTCCATGATTTATGTACAGTGTATTTTTACATCAAAGTTCGAAAAGTTACATCATGTGCATACAATCACACCCATGATGATCTATTAACAGAGTTACTGTTGTACACTTTGTTTGAAATGCCTGTACAACACTGTATATGAGCATATCCAAATGTAGCTTGAGGCCCTCTTTAAAGTATTAATACAGCTTATTTATTTATTTATTTATTTATCACTGTGACCCATTGAGACCTTCCTGCAGTAATTAGTGCTTTATACCAAGGAATCTGGACAAGTAGATATATTTGTTTAAATAGAACTTGTCATTGGCCTGGAGGAGCAAAGGAGACATTTTCATACTGACTGATGATTCAAGGTGGAGTTTACATGAGTGCCTTGAACAGCAAGTTTGGACCCACTGGGTGAGCGGCAATACCAATCCATGAAGAAAATCAACAACCTGCTTTTTTATGTAGGGAGAAGGTCCCTGAAGATGAGTACAGGAAATCATGTTGTAAATAAAAAGCTGCAAATCATCTTCCCATCATTTAATTTGCAGGACTTTGTGCTGAATTGGCCATCTAGGACAAACTGACGAACACCCAGGCAATATTTAAACACAAAGACACAGTGCGGGATTTGTAAAATGGCCAAGGTTGGTGGTGAAGTGTGCAGAACCAGAATGTTGAAAGTACAGGAAGTGTACAAGGTGTGTTTAAAATGAGGTGTGTATACCCGGGGATACAGCAGAGAGTTCATGTACACTATTTGTAATATTACACTGTGCTATAGCATAGACTGTGTGTGTGTGTGTGTGTGTGTGTGTGTGTGTGTGTGTGTGTGTAGATGGCCACTTTCTAAATGCGAAACAATTTTAGTGTATTCAAAATGCAGTCTCCTCATCCCCCCTTTTGTCTATCCAATCAGAATAATGTATAGACACATCTGCTTTGTGTAAGAAAATGCCTTACTCCACAGAATGACTCGAAAACAGTTTACCGAAATGTATAAATGTGTTGTTCCATAATCGAACTGTACAAAAAAAACATTCTTTATAGAACTAAATACGTGTACACTTGTACAGTGTATAGTTATAAGGCTAATACTTTAACCAGCTTTTCCATATTTTCTGCTTATGTATCTTAGCTATGCAAAAATGCCCAGAATAATGATAATGATGATGATGATGATAATAATAATAATAAAAATAGTGCATTACTGCCATGAGGTTCTTTGCTTGTATATGCTTGCACTAAAATCCCACTGTGCTCACCATGTCCTGTTCTTCCTGTGTTTGCAGACTAAGTCCTAGTCTGGACACTGTTTGCAAGATTAGATATTAAAATCTCATGTTTACCTGAATTTTGTTTCTTTGTCTAATTCTTTTATAAGTCAGGAGTAGCAAAGCATAGCGTTTTCAGGGATATAGTAAGAATTCAATGCTATTGATTGTGGTTCTGTTTGTAAGAACAAGTCAAATGTGTGTGTATGCCTTGACCAGTTCTGTGTGTCATCATGAATCGATCCATACTAAGGATCATCCTTTTGGGTTCCTTCCTTACCTTAGCAATCAACAGAAATGGTAAGCATATCTAGAGTTTAGATAAAGCTAAATATATATATTTTAAGTTTAAAAAGTGGACTAGCATGCACAAAAAGACAAGCAACCGATAATTTGTTAAAATGGATACTAAATAATTAAGAAAATAACACATTATTGCAAATATAAAAAATAAACAGCCCTGAATCACAAAAATGTCCGAATTGAAACAAATATGAATCTATGAATTATATTAGTAAATATTGAGAAATATAAGATGCATTTAAACTAAAAGAAAAAGTAACACCAAATAAATATCCAAAATGAATAATAAAGGAAAGAAACTTCAAATGAACATGTGGCATCACTGAATTATGATCCTACAGATTCCGCTCTCATACTGTATAACGCAACCCAGAAAAATGATCGGTATACATTTTTACCAATAGCTGGTAGTTCCAGCAATCAAGTATCGGTGCTAATTAATCAACAAAACCGATAAATCAGTCGACCTCTATATAGTATCTCTTCAGAAGACTGTAGACTGGACCACCAAAATGCTTTCTTTTATTTCTTTCATTCAATAAGAAAAAACTTGTCTTCATCGTTAACAAAAGGGTTTTGATGCAATAAACAAAATAGGATGTAAACAACTTTATCTCCGACGCTATTCATATATTACATTTCTTCCGATTTGATCTGACCATAATTACTTTGGTTGTTTTGATTTGCTTCAAACTTCTTCCCATAGCATGTGTTTCATCAAAGGCCCATCAGACTATGATAAAGATCTTCCAAAGACTTTTTTTTTTTGGTTGATGTTTTTTTATTAGGACGTTTACTTATTATATACGTATTTACTTTGTACAAACTTTAAAAGAGTTCAAAGCCCTCTTTACTTTTGTGTAATGGCAAAACACAGAATTGAAAACTACCATAATTTCCGGACTATTAAACGCACCCATATATAAGCCGCACCCACTGAATTTGACAAAGATTTTTATTTTAAACATAAATAAGCCGCACCTGTCTATAAGCCTGTCTACACTGAAACTAATGAACTTTACACAGGCTTTAATGAAAGACAGTGTCTGTTACACGGTGTAACGTATGAAATATGTTGCGCTTCCTTTAGGAGCATAGCGGTATTTTGGGAAAAGCCTGCCAACGCATTTTTCCGCTATTACTGCATTATTTTCTGATGCTCATTTCTAAGTTTCTCTGACTAACCCGTAACACTGTTGCTTATATGATTTCTGTTGTAACTGGAGGTAGTGAGCTCTCCCTTCACCCAGACTCAACGCGTTACAACGGCTTGTATCTAAACAGTAGCCGACCAAGAAACCAAGAAATCACCAGGACCACCATTAAATCCAAATGCTGTGAACTTCATGTCCTCATTTGATTCAGCATGATTCTGATTCCAACAACAACCATCAACATGTTGATCACTTTCAGTATTTATTTTATTTTACATTCCACTGTCTAACCGTAACAGGTCACTGACACTGTGGGTGTTACTTTTGGTAAGCACACTGACCAATAGCAGATTAGATGGGGTTTTGTTACAAGGTTGTGTGTGTGTGTGTGTGTGTGTGTGTGTGTGTGTGTGTGTGTGTACCACAGTCAGATGTGACTACTCTTTCTTACTCTTACTCGTTCTCCTGCTCCATTAGAAAGCTGGAAATGTTTTTCTCTGGCATGTTGTTCATCAACAACCAAGTGCTAACATTACAGGCATTCTGGGTAAGAGACAAAAATCAAATACAAAAATATACTGAGTTTCAGATTATTCTGATTCTGATATACTGGTTGTTCACATTTTTATTGAAATCTTTTTTGTCATCGTTAGAAAAATAACGATCTGGTTCTTTCGTTTTTCAGCATCCCTTCATCTCAGAGAGTAATTTTGATTATGAGTTTTTAGGTTTTCATTGTATTTAGTAGAGTGAATGCGGTATTTATGTTTCATTGTTCTGTACTCAAAAAATAAAGTGATTACACGCCACAGCCAGGTCAAATGACTGCACCTGTATGTATTAAATCATTTGTAGGATATTTTCATGGGTATGTCTGGCATACAAATGAGTAACAACGAAACAGACTTGGTGGCAGAGGCATCTCCGTACTACTTGTCTCAAATACTTTACATTGTACATTTAAGATTATTAAGTAGTCAAGTAAAAGCAAAACAAGCACCACTGCCAATGCTGCCCCTGACTCGGTTTTATATTTGTTATTTAAGGAAAAAACGATCTTCAGTGCGAAGAGTTAACATGCTCAAAGGTCAAAATAAAGGATCTGGAAGTTCAGGCATCCTGGTATGGAAACAGAACAATTTGAATCAATCATGTGTAATTCGATTTATTTTAATTAATGCTCTTAATGTAGCATCCTTTTAATCATTATTTGACATGCTCTCTATTCATCATTCATTATATGATGATATATATTATTTCCTGCAGCCCCTAAGAAAGGGGGAACTTTCTGACTTACAATTCTATTAGCATACAGTCAAGATTCCACAATTACAAACATTTGGCTTTACCACCTCACCTATAAGATATTAAACACCAAAATGTTGAGGGTCCATTCAGGTTTCTAAACAAAAACAATTTAGGAGTAAGTTGAAAAGAACAGAGTAGGTGGAGCCAGCATTGCAGTAACCAATGGCAGTGAGTGAAGAATCTGAATGGTTTGTTAAAAAGCTAATGTTCTTTTAGAAAGACCCGAGTGCTGTGTGGGACACCATGGAGAAAACTCTCATTATACTAACTGTATTTGGATTTTCATTTGTCTGCGTCACTTCGGCCCCGATCAAGCAGGTAAAGACAAAGTTTTCTCCATTTGATTTTTATTCAACTGTATTTACAGTGGAAGTTATAAAAGTATAAATATATAAGAAGTTAATTGATTAAAATAGAAATTTGCTGTGACAGCAAAACAAACTTGATGAAGATGACAAGAAGATTTAGTGATTTAGTATGATTTTGCAGACGTCTCCAGTTTTACAATTCAAAAATTGTATTCTTATATTTTCCGTTAAAGAACTGAAATTGTTTGGGATTCTTGGACCATAAATGCAAATGTACCTACTTTTAATATTGTTTTATAAATCTCAGAAATTAATTAATAAACAAATCTAAATAATAGAAAATCTTTGTAACAATGCAATTAATAGAAACTGTACTTCATTTTTAATATGTGAAAAGAAAAAAACTGGTTGAGAAACTTTGGGGTGAAGGTCCACTTAGCTTAACTTTGTTTGAATTGTTCTGTGTTGTGAAATAGCTATCAGAAAGAACACTGGGTTTACCTTAAATAAACAACAAAGTATACACTTGTGACCATAATTAGATATGGGGAAAGATAATCTGTTTAATCACATATAAATATTTGGGTTTTTTTGTTTGTTTTTGTCCATATGTGATGTGTTATATGAAGTAAAATAAACCTTCGTGTTGTTTTTTCAGCAAAGAGATGTTGACATCTACAGCTTCCACATTAACTCTATAGTAAACAGTCGCTACGCCATCAATGTCATCACAAGCCGTGTGGCAAACCGACTCAATGAGTCCAAAGAGGTTCATTTTGAGGTGAAGATACCAAAAAATGCTTTCATCAGCAAATTCAAAATGTAAGTCAAAGACGTGGATGTAATTTCAACACTTGCAAAGTCTTGCAGAATACATTTTCTAAATAAAATACATTTCATTAAAATCAAACCAGTTATGCTTCAGGAATCTACCAAAGGTGAAAGTGTTTTGGATCCATGTGCATTAAAAAGATTAGCAAATATTAATCCTTTATCGTATAAAGTCCATAAGATAAATCCAAAGTTCATGTTTAAACAGCATATTTACTTTGGAAAAATATTCGAACAACAAATCAAATACTTAAAGGCCACAAAACCATGCATTGTAAAAGCTGTGGGTCATTTTGAGAAAAGAAACAGTAATAACAGCCATGAACCTGGAGCAAGCTTGTAAGAAATTCTCATTCATTGCAACTTTGCAAACAAAAAACAAAGTGCTATACACCTAACTAAAGAGATGTTTGGAGAGAGTGTTTTGGAAAGGGTTTGCTGAATAATAAAGGAAAATCCTGAGGCAAATACAAGTGTATACTGATCTCATATTAACTAAAATAAAAATGTAGACAAATAGTGGTCATATGGAGAACTGCAAGCAGTTGCTGTGACGCTCATTTTGTTTCCATTAAATTCACAGTACGATATAATGTTTCATTTAAGCATAACTTTAGGTCAAAGTGCAAGTATACTAAATTGTGGTTTTAACTTTGAATTTGCACTGAACACATGTTTTTAAACATATCAGGGTAATAGAAGGAAAAACATATGATGGAATTGTGAAGAAAAAAGAAGAAGCAGAGAAACAGTACAGCCAGGCTGTATCTCGAGGAGAAAGTGCCGGGATTGTCAGGTACCACAGACATAACATTAAACCACACAGCTGTATAATTTTAGTCAGTTGAGATAATCATATTTATATTTTCATCTTATTTCTAATGACTGTACAACTAGTATAAACAGTGATGATGCTGGTTATGGGTTTCAGCTCAGTAGGAAGAACCCTGGAGGAGTTTAAAACCTCAGTGACAGTAGCAGCTTTCAGTAAAGTGACCTTTGAACTCACATATGAAGAGCTGCTAAAGCGACGGCTTGGTAAATACGAGTTACGAATCCACGCTCAACCGATGCAGCCTGTGGCAGATTTCAAGGTGATACTGTACATGGAAGAACATTTTCTATCATATTGTTAACTTAAGCACACAGATTTTCTCTTTTGTGTGTCTTTTTAAGATTTTCATATTCAGGTTGTGTCTCCACTAGATTGATGTCTATATGAATGAGCCTTCAGGTATTTCCTTCTTGGAGATAAAAGGAGGACTAAAAAGTCAGGAGCTGTCCAGTGCTGTAATCAGTACTCTGGCAGAGTCTACAAAAGAGGTGAGAATAAAACCTTAGGGGAATTATATAATGTTACATACTGAATTATGATGGTAATACAGCTAATTAACATTATTCTGTGCAGGCATGGGTAAAATTTTACCCCACTCGTGAGCAGCAAACCAAATGTGAAAGTTGTGGAGATAATGGACTGAATGGAGACCTGCTCATAGAGTACGATGTGAAGAGACAAAATCAAAATGGAGAATTGCAGGTCATTTATTGAAACATGATTTTAAGAGTAAAATGTCTGAAGTGTTAGTTACTTTTCAAACTCTAATCAAATCCTCGTTGTCATTTTCAGGCATCAAACGGTTATTTCGTCCACTACTTCGCACCCACAGATATTCAGCAAATCCCCAAAAATGTGGTTTTTATCATCGACCGAAGCGGCTCTATGCATGGCAGGAAAATGGATCAGGTAAACATAAAAATATATTATAAAATATTATCTAAAATATATTTAGAGTGTGAACTTTTACATACTACAGTATATCAGTAGTCTGCAGTATAAATAAATTATTTAGATTAATACAGTACAGTTACATTTTAAAAGTTTGGACTTACCATTTCTTTCAGTTTTTTTTTCTTAATTTTTATTATTTTTAACATTGTACATTAACACTGCTTATCCAAACTAAGGGATTATTTACTTAATAAAAACTAAATTTCCCAGAACAAGTTTAATATTTTAGAATGTCCAAAATAGCTCCATTTAGCTTGAATAACAGCTTGGCAAACATATGGCATTCTCTCATCTGATTCACGAGGTAGTCACCTGGAATGTTTTTTTTAATTCAATGATGTTAAGAGTTAATTTGTGACATTCTTAATGTGCTTTAGAGCATCACTTGTCTTGTGCATAGAAAGGGGTGAGTACAAAATGTCTATTAATGCTACTATATCTACTATACAAATCCATTTATAGTAAAGAGAAAAGACCAATTATTACTTTAAGAAATCAAGGTTAGTCATTAAAAAAAAATCTAAGTGCAGAAAGTAAAACCATTAAATGCTATGATGAAGGAGGCACTCATGATGACCATACCAGAAAAAGAAGACTAAGAGCTACTGTAGCTCTGCTGCAGAGGATATATTTGTTAGAATTACCAGTCTCAGAAACCACCAATATATATTAATGCTTCTCGGAGTTTAAGTGGAGGACATCTTTAACATTAACTGTATGGTTTCCACTGTGAAGCATCTAGGAGAAAGTGTAGTGATGTGAAGGTGCTTTGCTGGTGACACTGTTGGTGATTAAGTCAAAACAGCTACCACACCATCAATCCATTCCATCTGGTTTAGATTTAGTGGTGCCATAGTTTTTTTTCCAACAGGACAGTGACCCCAAACACACCTTTAGCTTATTAAAGAGCTATTTGTTGAAGAAGGAGAGTGATGACGTGCTTCATCAAATTACCTTACCTCCACAATCATCCGATCTAAATCTGGAAAACCATTCCAGCTGACTACCTCATGAGGTTGACTGAGAGAATGCTAAGAGTGTGCAAAGCTGTTTTCAAAGCAAAATGTGGCTACTTCAAAAAATTGTAAATAAAAAAATGGGCTATTCAACATGATTTCGTTTTCTACTTAAATCCATACACATTCTTTCATAGTAAAAAAACACTGAAGAAAGTATGTCTATACATTTGATTGGTTCTGTATACACACACCCACACCCACACACACACACAAATACTGTAAAGCTGCATTTACTGGTGATGTTTGCCATTTTAGACTCGTACGGCTATGTTGAAGATTTTGGGAGATCTTGCTCCGGATGACTACTTCGGCCTGATCATTTTTGACTCTGAAGTAAATGTCTGGAAAAAAGAACTCCTCCAAGCTACAGAGAGTAATATAAAGCAGGCAAAAGACTATGTGAAGACGATTAATGATCGAGGAGGTAAAGATATTTTCAGTACTTAGCAACATTTGGTCTAAGTATTAGTAACAAAACAGGTGGCAGTGTAGCTGTTTCTGAAAGTAAAGTGTCTTTTAAAAACTGAAAAAATAATATAATATATAAAAGTGAAAGTTTATGCAGGTTCAGCTTTTTCTACTTCAGTAGCTTTAAGGTTTTCTGAGTTTGCATTGTAGCGTTTGAATTAAATTCACTGCAAATAATTACAGCTTATATTTTCATTTTATATCATTTGGTGGTAATCAGAGTTGAAGATGGAAAGCATAGCAATAGCAGAGGTGGAATCACGTGTAATCCGGATCAGTGCTTTTTTTATTATTAAGCTTTTACAGGTCACTTCTTTAGTTCTACAAGCAGAGGGTTGCAAGTAGATAATACAAAGATTTTCAATACAGTGTTCAATAAATAGTTCATACTGTTGATGACCATTTACTTTTATTATTTTATTTTGTTACAGCTAGAATTTTCACTGACTGGAAAAACTGGTGTCATTTAATGATTTATGAACACAAAAGCAAATAAATGGTGTGCAGGACCAGAGTCATTAAACAGGCCAAACATGGCAATAAACAGGGAGAGAAAAACAGGTGGCAAACACGATGCTATCTTGGTAACCTACAGTTTAAGTATTACAGAAATTGAGCTTATTAGTGCAGTGAGCTGAAAGAATCAAATTAGATGTGACTAATTGGTATGAGGGTAATTGTGAATGTGGTGGTGCAAGTATATGTTGAGAGATGGAGACCAGGCCAGCCATGTTTGTAGGCTGCAATGTCTGATGGGAAATTGAGTTTGACTTTAGCAGTGACCTGACAGTACTTATTATTTATAAAGAAGAATTATATAACCCATGTAAATCATGATATTTACATAAATTCTATTTAGTTCTGCAGAGACAAAACTGCAGAATATTAAATATTTAAAATGTACTGTATTTTACATATAAATGGTCCATCTCAAACTCACTCTCAGCTACAGACATCAATGCTGCAGTGCTAAAGGCGGTGGACATGATCAAGAAGCACCGCACTTCAGAGACTTCAGCCTCCCTCCTCATCCTGCTCACTGATGGAGATCCCACTTCAGGTATTAATATCAAGTTATTTGAAGATACACTTTATGCTTTATACATTTCGACACGTATAACTGCATTTAATCAGAATCCGAAAGAGCTTTATTACCAAGTATGTTTGCATTTACAAGGAATTTGTTTGGGTGACAGAAGCTTCCAGTTGCCCATTATTTATTAATGGAAATAAAAGACCAAAATAAATAAAAAGAATAAAAGTTATTGCACATTTTTTTAAGAAGAAAAGAAAATAAAGTGGTCCCCCGAAGCTCACAGGGTTACCTTCTAAGCAGCCCCTATGGTACCTTAGTAAATTCATCTAGACCAGGGTTGAAGATACTTTTTAGCATGCAAGCTACTTATAAAATGACCATGTCAAAAGATCTACCTGCTATAAAAATGCATAAATAAATGTTTTTTAATGTTATGCGATCTACCCACACTACCTTTCCGTTTGACCTGTAGATTGATGCATTGGGCAGATCGACGTATTGGGCAGCACTGATCTAGACATTATGTCACTTATCATGACACATACAATAATGTGTTTTCAAATTTGTATAACATTTGTTAGTGAAAACAGTTTCAAATGTTATTCCTAAAATTCCTGAACATTTGGTCCTGCTGCGGATTCCTGCGAATTTTAAGATAATCCGCAACTTGCTGTTAGTTAGGTTCCAAATGAGAACCCACAAATTTTCAGAGCCGGAGTTCCGAACCGCAAAGAGGATTATTGCAAAGAAAGTAAAGATTTCGTTGTAGAAACTTTTCTTGGGCCTGCTGTCCCTGTACTTGGTTCTCTGTAGCGTCAGCCAGATGTATGTAAAAGAAAAACATATGGCTGGGATGTGAGGGATCCAGGGTGATTTTCTGAACCCTTTTCTCACTCTGAATGTGTACAGTTTCTGTAGAGTGGGCAGGGGAGCACCAATAATCCTTTCAGCTGTTCGAACCTTCCACTTTAGCCTTCCGATGTCTAATTATACCATAAGTAACTTAATTACTAATTCAATACTTCCTACAGGTGAAACAAACACAGGGAGAATTCAGAACAATGTCAAAGAGGCCATTGGAGGCAAATTTCCACTTTACTGCCTGGGGTTTGGATTTGATGTAAACTTTGATTTTTTGGAGAAAATGGCTCTGGAGAATGATGGAGTTGCTCGCAGGATCTATGAGGACTCGGATGCTGACCTCCAGCTGCAGGTGGGATACAATCTGCTAGTCAATTTCAGTATAACAATTTTCAATTTGTATAACATTTTGTATGGACTGTTTGGCAAAGTATCAACAAAATTTCACTATCAATGCTTAGGGTTTCTATGAGGAAGTGGCCACTCCACTCTTATCCAATGTCCAACTGAACTACATCGGAGCAGCAAATCTCACCCAGACCACTTTCAAGCAGTTTTATAATGGCTCAGAGATTGTGGTAGCTGGACAAATCACAGACAACAACCTGGAGACTTTACAAACAGAGGTCATCGCAATCTCAGTAAGATCATCACTGCTCTTACAGTTCTGTTCTTCATGTCCAGTTCTTTAGCTGCTTGTCAAATTTACTTCAAGTGAAAGAAAAGCTAGGCTTCGTTGTGTACAGAAGTTAAACTAAAGCATTACCTGTATAAAAAGATCAGCAGCCTAAACAAAGAAGGAAATCTATAGGGGTTTGTACTGCCACACTTCTGTACCTTTCACTTGTATTATTATTTGCAGAAAGATACGAACGTAACATATCAGGACTCCGTTTCAATAAAAGATGTCATTGATGTTTTACCGCAACATGAAAACTTCATCCAGAGACTGTGGGCTTATCTTACAGTGAAACAGCTCCTGGAGAAAGAGTGAGTGTTTCTCCTGTTTAATGCTTTATGTAAATAACATTCAGACTTTACAGCATGTTGTGATGTTCACATTTATATTTGTATTAGAATGACACTTAAAGGAGATGAGAAAGAAGCAGCTAAGAAAAACGCTCTGGATCTCTCTCTGAAATATGAATTTGTGACTCCACTCACATCCATGGTGGTCACTAAGCCACAGGAAGAGGAGATACATGTCGCCCACAAACCCAAAGAAGGGGAAAAGCTATACACAGATTATAGTGTGGGAGCCCTAATGCCTGACTTGGGTAAGTAAATCAGTAATGGTATACAAGGAAACCATATGTTAGCATGTGATAATATATAATATTGTAGATAGCTGCAATTTATTAACCAGAATAGAGTAATTGAAAAATGTACATGGACTAATGACAATTGTACATTTCTTTTCAAATTCCATATTTGAAGCTCCAAATCTGAATCTCTGACTGTCCTAGTGATTCACCCAACACAAATGTAGTCATGTTTTGCACCTTTATCAAAACAAAACATTTATTAACATATTGCTTTATATATTGTTCAGATGCACACATTGTCATCACCTGACTATCCATCACCTAAAGCAGATTTTACATTTGAGATTTTTTACAGTTCCTGGAACAATGAGAAATGAAACAAAAAGAAAAGACATTGTGCTTGCTTATTAAGCCTTTTAGCAATTTATTTTTTTCCTGATTTATAAATGGATCATTTAGGACAAAAAGGTCAAAGAGGTTTACCAGGCCCCCCAATACACAGTTCACGATTTGGCTATGGTACGTGTAAACATTTTACTTAATCTTATTGGATCATTTTATTCATTTAAAATTCGATTTGGAAATGTGTACTGACTTGTTTTTTTTATATTTTGTTTTCATTTATGGTGCTGCACTTAAGGCACTGCTAATCTTAGTGCAAACATTATGTTTAACATAATAAAGTAGTGATGCTAACAATAGCAACAACCCCTTTAATCTATCTTTATTTAATGTTTTACAAAACTAACCTTTGCACCCTGCGTTTCAAAATGTGGTTATATAAGGAAAGGTCTGTTTGACGTTTCTATGCCGCCTTTGTTTTTTTCTATCTTGATTTGACCTGGGGCTTTTTTAGGACAATCCTTTATTTATCATTCATCCACGGGATGGGGTGCTTCAGGACAACCAGGACAACCAGGTCTAATAGGTCCACCAGGTTTACCAGGACGTGATTTGTCA
The DNA here is from genome assembly GCF_014805685.1 of Silurus meridionalis. Taxonomy (NCBI): domain Eukaryota; kingdom Metazoa; phylum Chordata; class Actinopteri; order Siluriformes; family Siluridae; genus Silurus; species Silurus meridionalis. The sequence goes on from NC_060902.1 coordinate 17,616,529, forward strand.
TTCGAATATTATGGTAAGTGTGAACATTTCACTTGACCTTATTGGAAAAGATCACTACAACATTACATATTAAACATTAAATAGAATAAAAATAAAAGAAAAACAGAAGACGAGACAAAGTAAGAAAAGAGAGACAAGTAATAATGAGGCAAAAGATACATAGTGCAATTGAGGTGCAATATTACTGAGTGCAGTGCTATTAGGAGTTCTCAGAACTGAGAATTGTGCAGCCCCAGTGTGTTAAACAGTGCACATATGTATGAAATGTAACAGAGTCAGTTGGCAGTTGTGGTCTGTGTTGAGACTGTTCATTGATGATTTTGATAGTCTGAAAGTAAACTCTATTCTTCAGCCTGTTGATCCTGGAATGAAAACTCCAGTAGCACCTGCCTGATGGTAGTTTGTTAAACAGGCTGTGTGCTGGGTGAAGAGGATCAGCTGTGATTTTTTGAGCCTTTCTCATTTCTTTGGTTTTGCCGATGTTGAGGCAGAGGTTGCGGAGTCCTGGTTGTGCCACACTTCTTCCATTTGAGAATGAATTCTAACTTTTATTTTTGTGTGTGTGTATATCTCACATACAATAAAGCTTTTTCATTTTTACTTGTGCAACAGATCCACTACCATTAGCACCACAACCCTTGCCAACGTTCGTACACATACATCAGTCATGGCCAGTCACTGCCTCTGCACCAACAGGTATATTAAAGCTTTCAGAAAATGTGCACTTATTACATTGTACTAAGTTTTTCAGAGTGCAGGATGAAATTATTCTTTGCTTATTCTCACCCTCACAGTGAATAATGTGAGGTTCTTAATCTCTGCAAAGCCAAAACCGATTTGTTATGATGCACCTGAAGGCCACAAACTTCTTCTTTTAAGCCCCTCATCAGGTACGAGATATATTCATTATTTCTTTCTCAGCTTAAATAAAAAATTACATTTTAATTTTACATACAATACATAACAAGGAACCAGGTCACGTCCCATTGCTTTAACTGTATTAGCAATGCTTTATTATTATTAAACCGGTTGTCATGAAATATCACACCTTCATGAAAGAGCTGCTAGCTGTGTTTGAGAAACACACTTAATTCAGACATCACAAAACATTTTATAATCATGTAAAAGGTTGTATTGGTGTCCAGGAACAAAAGCACTAACGTTTCCTCTGGTCTCTTTCCTTCGAAAGAATTCTCTATGAATGGCCAGCTCTCCAGAAATGGCTTCCAGCATATTGTTCTTCATTATAAAACGGCAAAGCTTCTCGTGAATCATAAGGAAAGTGTCTACTCTGATGGAGGGAACAGTGTGAGATTTGTATGGGGGCAGTCAGAGCCCAGCAGCCACCAGTCAGACAGGTAAGAACTAAACGTCCTGGCCCTGGTGAAATAAGCTACAAACCAGCATAAAACAACACAAAACACACACAAGCAATGAAATATTTACATTGAGTAGTTACTAAATCAGATTGTTAAAAGGTCACTCGGAATAAGCTAAACCTTATGCATACTAATCACCAGATGCCCTAAGTCTGCAGAGATATTTCCTGAGACCAAGTTGCAATTCATAATTTACCTCCTACCATCAGGGGAGAAAAAGACCCCTTAGATTTACATTTCAATCTGTTGCCTTGGGAAAGTCTTTTCAACTACAAGTACATTCCCCATTGATGGAGTGATGTCAAATATACATGGCAAATCAAGCTGTAAACAGTGTAAAGTTCCTCTTCTTACTTTAAGGGGAAAATAAGGATGAAACAGGATGTGGTCTTGGGGAAATAAAAACGATTTTAAAACAGTTTTCATAAATCAGGTTTTCAATGGTTGAAAAATTGGAACAGAGAAAGTGCAGTGTTGCTGTAAATACAGCTGTATAACAGGCATGGATTACAGCAGGTATAGGACACTTTCAACCTGCTACCTTTTATATCCATATAAATCATCATCAAAACTTATCTGAGTGCCAAAGATGGAAAACTTAACAAGATCATTTTATCCACAGCATATCGATATTTAAAAGGAGCAACGAGTTAGACGTCACTGTGGGAGATGTTCGTGTTGTTCTCCACCTTCATAAGAAAGATGGGGATTTTTTTCTTTGGCCTGTTGTTCATCAGTTACCAAAAAGTGCTAACATTCAAGGCATTCTGGGTAAGAGACAAAAAATGTCATACTTAAACTTCACTGTGCAAAGATTCTGATTTGAGGTATAGAGATTCATGTTGGGAAAAATACTTTTGGGTTGTCAGTCTAAGTTCTTGTAAGTGCAAAATGTCAGACTATAGCAGTTAAATGTTTGTAGTATCTATATAAAATGATCATTGTAATAGGAAATTAAATGATTAGGATGTGGAATTGATATTAGTTTGGTCAACCTTAAAGCAAGGCGTTTGAAGTTGTATTTCTAATGATGGTTTACAAGGTGGTATTAAAAAGTTTAGAGAATGGCTCAGGTTAAAAGAAAGTACTTTATTTATCTACGTCTACACACTATCACCTTCAAAATAGTCCCCATGCGCACCAATACAGCGCCCCCAGCGTTCCTGCCACTTCTGGAATGCATCCTGGAAGTCTTCTCTTCGAAACGTGTGTGAGCACCTTCTGCGATTCGCTGGATCTCCACAACAGTGTCAAAATGACAACCTTTGGACTGGATCTTCATCTTCACGAAAAGGACAAAGAAATCTGGGAGAAGAGGGTTTGTGGGGAAGTGAGATTGTGTGTTTCTGGCAAGAAACCCACGTGTGAGGAGAGCTTGGCAGCATTGTGAGCATGTGGTCAGAATAGCACCAGTTGCACAGCTCCTGATGTACACAGGACAATGTTTTTTGGCACACTGACTCATGAAGGTCCGGTACTGCCATTAGCTACAAAACTGGTCTCAATACTGTTTGCTACCACCTTGTACTTTCAAAAACTACTTGTCAAGTAGAAGCTATAAATTACTTAAGATTTTATATTTGATCATTCAGGAAAAGCTGATCTTGAGTATGAAGAGTTGCCAGGCTCAAAGATCAAAATAAAGGATCTGGAAGTTGAGGCATCCCAGTAAGGAAACCAAACTAATTTTATCAATCATGTATTATTTGTAACCTTTATGAATGCTCTTAATGTGATATAATTTCATTTATTATATGCCATGCTCTCTTTTCATCATTCTTTATAGGAGCTCTGCCATTGACTACAGATTTCCTGCAGCACCTAGTGTGGATTGTTGGCTTGTACCATTACAGTCTGCCCTGCAGGGGGAGCTGGCCGACTTCACTGTCTCAAAACTGTAGAATTGTGGAAAACTATATAAACCTACTTTTCCCCCTAAACACTGACTTATTGCTTTTTTTTATTGTTGGGACAATGAATAATGATTCCAGAGCTTAGTGAGTGCTAAGTCATGCTGAAAGAAAGATTTATATTAGTGGCAGGCCATGTATTAACACAAACATAGAATCTCAGAATCTCAAAATCAAGAAGATTGAAGCATCCTGGTTAATAAACAGCACAATTGTTATGCATCATATATCATTTGTTACACCTTTTAATGCTCTTAAACAGACATGTTTCTGATTCATTATATTAGCTCTGCCATTGCCTACAGAATTTCTGCAGCTCCTACTATGGAATATAGGCTTGTACCATTTGAGTATGCCCTGCAGGGGGAGCTGTCTGACTCCACAGTCTCACAGATGTAGAGTTCCGTTCTGAATCGCATTTTTTAGATAAAAGATGGCTCACTGATAAATCTCCACCCAGTCCAAATGCAATACAATTATATAGAACACTGCAAAGTCCCATATGTTTACATGAACTTTGCAAACATGATTACATTATTTATGTATATTTAAGTACCATAAAATGTTTTATATCCATGCCCATAGTTAAAAACGTAACAGCTACATGACAAGAACATCATACAGTGTAAAACCTTTCAATGTCAGTCAAATGAAAAAAATAGAAACAGCAGCATATGATGAAATGTATGCATAAAGAAATAATCTCCAGATAAGTGCAGATGGGAAAAGCATTTGAATTCATTGGGTGATAAAAAAGTACAGCACTACTGTCCAGGATGCATTAAATATAAGAGAACGTCTGTTTTTAGAGCAATAAAGGAAATCGAATGTCAATAAGAGGTCAACCTGTGACTTTGCAGATGGAACTTTTTTAATAAAGTTCATTGATGGAAAGAAGAAATACCCAAATGAGGCCATAGGCCCTATAAGATTTATAATGGGAAGTGCTGTGTTGAATATTTCAAAATGACGCGAGTGTATGTCCATGCCTGGGAGCATGCCGGTCACAGTGACAAACAAATCAGCAATAATTCATTGGAATCTTAACTTCTCAAAACAAGGACCTTTATATGACTGTGCCAAAACTCAGCACAAAGGACTTAGTCATAAAACAAGCATCTGTCAAAAGCCCCAAAATAATTGAGTAAAATCATAAACACAACAAAAGGTCAAGAAGGTGAGGAGAGAGATTATATGTGCAAGAATATGCCAGAAATGTGACAAGGACAAAAGGGTATTTTTAAATAGCTTGTTTTTCAAAGCTCTCCAATGGTGCTCCAATAAATCATTTCACCAGGAGCATTTCACTACATCACCAGAAGCTCAAATGTGTGGATTTCAGTGGCTTGTTGTGGCTTTAGTGAAGCTTTAGTTATTATTTAATAGCTTAATTAGCGATTATGTTTTATTCTTCTTAAGCCTTTTTTGTTTTTATATTTACATGATTTAGAATCAGATCACAGATGGCTATAAATACAAATTACTTGCAAAAGGTTAAAGACCTTTAAAAATGCATGTAAACCATGTTGTGTTGTTTTCAGAATCATACTCAGAAAGGGTTTTTATTGCCAAATGTGGACGGAAACAGGCAATCATTATTATAATTTTTTTTTTCTCGTGACAGAAGCTTTTATGTATAAGCTTGTAAATTTTCCTAATATCAATGTACAACTAGCTGAATAACTTTGGGGTGAAGGTCCACTGAAAGGTTTGTTTGAGCTCTCCTGTTGTTTGTGTTGTTTTGAACAGAACTGAAATGGACAGTGTTGATCTCAAAAAAGCCTAATAAAAACAATGTTCTAATAACTATAAGGTACATACTGAGGTGACTGAAAAATATGTAAAAGATGAGATGTTGGGGGGGAAACGTGATCAAGACCAAGGGACTAATAAATGCTTATCAGCAAATTCAATATGTAAATAAATAGTAGTCACACACACACACACACACACACACACACACACACACTAACAGTTATGAAGCAATTTGGCAACAATAAATATGAAAAGGTTTATAATTACAGTAATTAGCATGCACAGAATGTGTACTTAAAAGATTTCTTTGAAAATTTCTATAAAACAGTGTGAGGGAAGAAAACTATATATTCAATGTTCTGAAAACGGAATGAGGCCGTCATATGATGCAGCCAGATCTGAACTATCCTTTAGTATTAAAAATGGAAACCTTCATTCAACATTCATTTAGGAACACATTTAGGATAATCTTAAAATGATGTGCTTGTGTATCCTGACAGGAGCTCTGCCATTGACTGCAGACTTAATCTTGGCTTTACCATCTACCCTGTCCTGCAGAAAGCACTTTCTGCCATCATTATGAAGATCCATGCTTATTCTCAGTCAGGTGTTGGATCTTTGCTAAACAACCACAATTCCCAAGATGGATAAATTGTCTAAGAATTATGAGACAAAGATGAGACATCATTCATCAAATAATGAAAGCTCTGATATTTCTGCCACTTTCTCACATTAATTCCGAACATCAAAACCCTTCTCACAAAAATTTACTAGCAGAAAATTTCCTCTTTTATTAACGCAAATTTCATCATTTTGCATCTGCTTTCACTAAACCATCTGTCCTGTATTACTATAGTCTGGTTTTTGATCTCATCTTGGTTTTTCATGTTTGCGTTTGCCTTGTTTATGTTGTCTCTTGATCACCGAGCCCACAAGTGTATTAGGTTTTTTAATTTAGATTTTAATGTGTACTTGTTTGCTTTTATGTAAATAAACTTTATTTGCATTCTCCCATTTGTGTTGCATGACATCACTCAACAACACCACAGGACTTGTGCACTTCAGTGTGTCTGAATGCAGAAGGGTATTTAGTAGCATTACAATACTTTAGTTTAAAGTAGAAAAATACAGCTCATGAGCATCTTCATTCAGCATGCAGCTTCTCATCAGACAATGAGCTATGGCTTTAGATGACATGACCTCAATATTCTGCAAGCAAAAACAAAAGTACAGAGGAAAATATGTTTTTTTTTATATCTGTTTCCTCAGTTCGCACTACAACACATGAAAAGACCTTTTAAAGGCAAATTTACTTGTGTTTTTTCACCCCAAGCAGCTTACTTTTCACTGGACAAAACGTCCCCATGTGGACAGAAGACTGGAATGTAAAAAAAAAAAGGTGTCGTAATGTCCTCCTCCTAATCCGTGCCTAAACAATGTTAAATGTGGCAACCAGGATAGGCTTTAAATATTCTGACTGTAGAGAAATCTTGATTCCAAAACATTCAACATCACACCCAAACATATTTCTTTGGCTCTTTCAGCCTGTTACAGTGATCAGTGTGCACAAATGCAGAAGTGAATTATTCAGGGAACTTTATATTGTTTGTTTATCTGTATATTTTTAAGCGACTACATTTTTGACTGGCCCATGCCCACCGGTGCAGCACAATACACAGAAGTATAAAACAGAGACTTCTTCAAAAACAAATTCAAAAGGCTGGAAAACATGCCTAACATTTCAGTGTGATCTGTGCTGGTGTTACATTGATGGCATTTAGCAGATGTCCACTTATCCAAAGCAACTTACAAAGTGCTTGGCAGTGTTGGACACTAAGTATAAAAGTTCAAAAGCGAGATGTTTCTTCTCTCATCAAATTTAAAAATATGATTGGAGCCGAGCTTTCGTTATCTGTTGAAGTAATCTGTCCTCAGTATTGTTTTCCTATCACACTGTCTACATCCTGTTTCTGAAACAGTGGCCAGCAGCCAGACCACATCCTTGATATCTTTTTACCAAAAGCCAACTGTAGCTGCTTGGCCTCTGTTTAACAAAGACTGAAAAATAACCTAGAAAAAACCTCCACTGGGTTCTTCACTACACTGCATACAACAACAACACAGAGGGCAGGTGCAATCAAGAAAAAAAAGTAGGTGTTATACTTTGCATAACACTTTGTTTATATATACTCTAAGAAATGTTTACACTTGGTGAATGTGAAAAATGTAATTATTCATTTCACTTTGTTATGAGGAACATGGAAGTAGTCAAAGTACTGTTAACAATAATGATTGTAATCGTTAACAAAGGAGCACGCTAAAGCCAAACATGATTAGCATAAAAACACAAAATATTTTGACTTTTCTTTGCCACCTCCCAAGTTGTAAAAAATATTTATTTATTTATAATATCAGCTGAATTGTCACTACACTATGCCACACTGTTAAACAATGCTTGGAGCTGTAGTTTGCAAAATTTGTAAAACTTAGGTGACCTACTAATGTAACAATTTGCATATAGTTTCCATCGATTTAGTATAACAGTAGTTTCAAAGTCCAGAGAAACAAGCAATTTAAGTTAAAATAATACTAAACTATAAATAATAAAGATGCAGGCAGATGCATCAAATTCTGTTCAAAATTCTCATTTTGTACTTCTCCTACCCATAAAAAAAAACAAACAAAAAAAAAAGGCAACTAATGATTTGCTACAATTTTGTACACATCTTAAGATTTTGATATTAAAATCTAGCAGATTCCTGTTTTAAGAGCCTTTAATATAAATGAATGAGGCTCAATCAGATAAAACAAATAATTTTCTCCAATGGTTAAAAAATTAAATGCATTGAGAATGCATTAATGAGAAAAGACAGAGAGATGTCGGATAAATAAAGTAAAAATATTTAGATTTACTTCCAAAAAGATAAGTATACACGCATGTACACACACACAGTTACATTTTAATATGTACATGTGGCTGTTATTTTCTAAACAATAGTTAAAACACAGAAAATATAAAAGGAAAAAAGGAATACTGGTTGTATATATATATATATATATATTTTGTTGGTGATAGTCATGTATTCTCTGTGATAGAGAAATGAGTTTTAATTATGGTTTTTGAATCTTACAACTGCCATGTAAAATTACTGCTCTAAATTCACATCTAATGCACGTGTGTCAATTTTGAATAAGGAACTTTAGCATAATTCTGAGGCCAGTTAGAACGACTTCACCTTAAAATGAAGCATCTGAAAACAAATAAGAAAGCTGTGAGATCTGAAGTAAAGATAAGTAAACAGTAATGTCGTTGTTTGAATCCAATCCTAAGGTCAAAAGGACAGAGTATTTGGCAAACAGTCTCCACATGATTTGTTTAAAAGTGAATGTGCATCTGTTAGACCAGACAGCTGTGTGGGTCACCATGGCACATGCCACAATTCTACTAACAGTTTTTGGAGCTTTATTTCTTTGTGTCACCTCAGTACCATTCAAGAAGGTAAGGAGAAAAGCAGAGTTACTTGGGTAGCAGTGTGTGTCAGTCATTCTTTAGTGATGCAAAATAAAAAAGCAATTTTCATTCAAAGCATTTACAAAATAATATTTCATTCTACGCTGTAAAGTGTTAGATTTAACCAGGTCAAACATACATGTAAAAAGATATTAACAGGTCATTGTTACTTCTGTGATTAAAGTCATAGAAAGAAGTTTGACAGGCAAATGAATTCTCAAATAACCATCCAGAAATTAGTCACATAGAACTCTCAAAATAGTTAAACTTGAAGGAGGTTAGTAAAACTAACAAGTGATTAAATACCAAAGCTCAAGAAAATTCATTTAATTGAACAATCACATTTTTTACAAGTTGCTTTTGAATATCTCTGAAATGACAGTAAATGTAAACTTTTAATTTGACTGAAAATATCTAACAAACTATTGTCATTATGTCCATTATGTTCATTTTAGAATCAAATTAATGTTCTTAAAAAATGACATTTAATCAAATATGATTAAAATCTGTGCTACTTGCAGTCTGATATAATCTCACTACATATTTTATAGTGTAACAGCATTTATTCAGTAATATTACAAATCTGAGAATATGAGAATCTACAAAAACAAATCATGTGTGAGTAGTTGTGCAACTTTGGGGTGAAGGTTCACTTTTATTTCTGTTTGTTGTTCTGAATGTTTTGGAAAGGTTACTGGAATTGACAGAGTGTGTACCCAAAAGGAAAAATCAACACACTTGTATACGAATGTGTGTACACCGATCAGGCATAACATTTTGACCACTGATCAGCATAACATTATGACCACCTGCCTAATAATGTGTTGGTCCCCTTTTGCTGCTAAAACAGTTGTGACCCATCGAGCATCAACAGCATGAACTTCTTCAGTAGTTTGAGCTACAGGAGCTCGTCTGTTGGATCGGACCACACGAACCAGCATTCACTACCCACATGCATCAATGAGCCTCGGCCGCCCACTACCCTGTTGCCGGTTCACCACTGTTCCTTCCTTGGAGCACTTTTGATAGCTACTGTCCACTGCAGACCAGGAAAATCCCACAAAAGCTGCAGTTTTGGAGACGCTCTGACCCAGACGCCTAGACGTCACAATTTGGCCCTCGTCAAACTCACTTAAATCCTTACACTTGTCCATTTTTCCTGCTTCTAAGACATGAACTTCAAGGTCCAATTGTTCACTTGCTGCCTAATAAATATATCCACTCACTAACAGGTGACATGATGAAGAGATCATCAGTGTTCTTCACTTCACCCGTCATCATGTTATAATGTCAATGTTACGCCTGGTCGTTATGCATACACACAAAAAATTAAGGTTTCATTTTTTATCCATGTAAACAGACATTTCAAAGAGCACAATCCTGTTTTTTTTCCTTAATGCAGCAACGAGATGTTGACATCTACAGCTTTCACATCAACTCTACAGTAACTAGCCGATATGCCATCAATGTCATCACGAGTCGTGTGGCGAATCGACTTAATGAGTCCAAAGTTGTTCATTTTGAGGTCAAGATACCAAAAAATGCTTTCATCAGCAAATTCAAGATGTAAGTCAAAACATTTTTTTTTTACACACAAATAAATCTAAACAGAATATTTTTCAGAATTATTTATTACCTATTACAGATGTACTGTAGAATCAGCACACAATGGCCATGTCTCAGAATAATGCAACAAGGACACAGTAGTTATATACCGCAGATCTATTGAGAGCAGTTAATCCTGAATTGTGGGTTAATTATAATAGCAAATCATGTCAATGAAAATAGGTTTAATAACATCTCTACAGGATGATAGAGGGAAAGACATATGATGGAATTGTGAAACAGAAAGAAGAAGCAGAGCAACAGTACAGTCAGGCTGTATCTCGAGGAGAAAGTGCTGGGATTGTCAGGTACCACTGAAATTAAATTAACTCATTTCACAGCTGTATTATTCCAATTGTTAATGTTTATATTTTCTATTCCAAAGATTGCAAAGTAAATAAACAAAAATAAATGAACCTAGATCAACTCTAATGACTATAAAACTAGTATAAACAGTGATGATGCTTGTTATGGGCTTCAGCTCAGTAGGAAGAACCCTGGAGGAGTTTAAAACCTCAGTGACAGTAGCAGCTTTCAGTAAAGTGACCTTTGAACTCACATATGAAGAGCTGCTAAAGCGACGACTTGGTAAATACGAGTTACGAATCCACGCTCAACCAATGCAACCTGTGGCAGATTTCAAGGTGAAGAAATAAAAGAATCTGCATCTTGCCCCACATTCAAAATACGATGATGTCATTTCAGTGAAATTAACAAGCAATTACTCAACAATGACAATTTAAACAACAACTCATTGCTTATAAAAATTCATACAATGAGTACAGGCTCTTTTTTAGGGTTTACAGCTGATTTTGTAATCCATTTTAAATGATTAAATAACTAAAACATTTTAATTTGACAAACTTTACAGTGGAATTAAAAGATTTAAAATACACATGTACCTGTGATTCAACATATTTTATCAAATAATGAAGCAAAACTGTTTTTTTTTTTTAGATGACTGTCAAATTACTGATTACATTGTTATAACTGAAAATGAATCTATTTCTCCACTAGATTGATGTCTATATAAATGAGCAGCCAGATATTTCCTTCCTGGAAGTAAAAGGAAATTTTAAAACTCAGGAGCTCTCCAGTGCTGTAACCAGTACTCTGGCCGACTCTACCAAGGAGGTGAACATCAAATCTCAGAATTGTGCTTTGGCGATGATCTAATTCGCACTACAAAATTTGGTCTGGAACTTCTGATTAAATTGAATTACTTATTAACCTTATTTAGATATTAACAGAGGTTAAAATGACAGTGTACATAACCGTAACAAGTAATTCTTGTCTGTACTTGCAGGCATGGGTGAACTTTTACCCCACTCGCGAACAGCAAACACAGTGTTGTGGAGAAAACGGACTGAACGGAGACTTGCTAATAGAGTACGATGTGAAGAGATCAGAACAGAAAGGAGAACTGCAGGTCGTAAAATCTTTAGAATTCACAGTGATATAAGAAACTCTGTTCTTTTCTTGAGTCTTTATTTACTCTGATCATTTTGACTTTGCCCATTTCTAGGCATTGAACGGGTATTTCGTTCACTACTTTGCACCCACAGATACCCAGCAAATTCCCAAAAATGTGGTCTTTCTTATTGACCGTAGCGGATCTATGCGTGGCACTAAAATTCACCAGGTAAACAGAAATTTCTTGCAACGTATGATCCGTAATGTCATTAATAATAATAATAATAATAATAATGTGTTATTCAGTGTCATGTTGTGCTAATATAAGCCAAACTAACTATAATATATAAGTGTTGGCAACCACATCTTTATTACACATTTTTAATATATTTTTATTTCATGACATCAGCTTTATTAAGCAAATCTTTATGAAAATTATTTTGTCAGGCATCAACTTTCTCCAAAAATCTATTATTACAGGAAACACATTTATACATTATTCAATATTTAATAAACACATATGCACAGCAAAAAATAGTTTTTCAAACCATGTCATAACTTTATTTAACTTATTACAATTGAATGCTCTTTGTAGTACTGTCCTACGCATGACTCGTCGCACATCATCTATATTGCGTGTTTGAGGATTGATTGTTTTTTCTTGTTTGTTTTAATTAGACTCGCATGGCAATGCTGAAGATTTTGCAAGATCTATCTGAAGATGATTACTTTGGACTGAGCACCTTTGACAGTTCTGTACACGACTGGAAACCTGAACTTCTCCAAGCCACAAAGAAAAATCTGCAAGAGGCAAAGGCTTTTGTGAATACAATGGTAGCAAGAGGAGGTAAATAGGTGTATACTTTCAAACAGAATTTGAGTCAAGGTGAACCACAATGGGGTCAAAAACAATCTTTCATAGTGGCTCACAGGGATAAAGTCTGGGTGCCTCTATGATTTGCTACAAATGCAACTGGTATTTGTTATTTTGCCTAAGTGTTAAGACTAGCTACTTAATAAGAATCAGTAAATCGATGCAAACGTTTAAACAAATAATTTACTATCTTCACTTCCTTAGGCACAAACATCAATCAGGCCTTGCAAAATGGGGTGGAAATGATCACAAGCCACCCACGGCAGGGTTCTGCCTCCATTCTCATCCTGCTGACTGATGGAGACCCCACTTCAGGCACATATACACACCCACACCATGTAGTCATGTCAAAGCTACAGCCTCAGTTATAAATGAAATGTGTTCAAAATCTGCTTTAATAGCATTTCAATAAATAATTCAATAAATATGAAAACATTTGCCTGATTACAAAATTGGTTAGTCAGATTAGTAAATATTTTATATTAAGTTTAAAACTGAACAAGTGTGAAATCTAATCAAATCCTCCACCCACACTTTTTCATTTAATTCATCGGCTTAACCTTTAAATCCAAATACGAATCATCAATTATATAATTCCTTTAAAGAATTACAGTGCAATGTTATAGTTATGATCTGATTGTTTGTAAGGTTATGGTGTGTAATATTTCCCAAAGCCAAAAATCACTAATTATGTTTTCAAAATGAAAACATAACTGTATTTGGTCCCATTTGTAGTCAGTTCTAACAATAGTGTCTTACAGGTGAAACAAACACAATGAAAATTCGGAGCAATGCCAAAGAGGCTATTGGTGGTAAATTTCCTCTCTACTGCCTGGGGTTTGGATTTGATGTAAACTTTGATTTCCTGAAAGAAATGGCTCTGGAGAATGATGGAGTTGCTCGGAGGATCTATGAGGACTCTGACGCTGACCTCCAGCTACAGGTGGGATACCGAGCGCTAGTCAATTTCAAGTTTATTCTTTTTACACACTGGTTGCCAAATATTCAACAAAATTTCACTATCAATGCTTAGGGTTTCTATGAGGAAGTGGCCACTCCACTTTTAACTGATGTCCAACTGAACTACATCGGAGCAGCAAATCTCACCCAGACCACTTTCAAGCAGTTTTATAATGGCTCAGAGATTGTGGTAGCTGGACAAATCACAGACAACAACCTGGAGACTTTACAAACAGAGGTCATCGCAATCTCAGTAAGTTTATCACTGCTCTTACAGTTCTGTTCTTCATGTCCAGTTCTTTAGCTGCTTGTCAAATTTACTTCAAGTGAAAGAAAAGCTAGGCTTCGTTGTGTACAGAAGTTAAACTAAAGCATTACCTGTATAAAAAGATCAGCAGCCTAAACAGAGAAGGAAATCTACACTGCCACACTTCTGTACCTTTCACTTGTATTATTATTTGCAGAAAGATACGAACGTAACATATCAGGACTCCGTTTCAATAAAAGATGTCATTGATGTTTTACCGCAACATGAAAACTTCATCCAGAGACTGTGGGCTTATCTTACAGTGAAACAGCTCCTGGAGAAAGAGTGAGTGTTTCTCCTGTTTAATGCTTTATGTAAATAACATTCAGACTTTACAGCATGTTGTGATGTTCACATTTATATTTGTATTAGAATGACACTTAAAGGAGATGAGAAAGAAGCAGCTAAGAAAAACGCTCTGGATCTCTCTCTGAAATATGAATTTGTGACTCCACTCACATCCATGGTGGTCACTAAGCCACAGGAAGAGGAGATACATGTCGCCCACAAACCCAAAGAAGGGGAAAAGCAAAAAATACAAAGAATATCAGCCAAAATAACTGACTTGGGTAAAAAAAAAAAAGGGATATTGCACACAAGACAATCTTCATTATATTTTAGTATAAGTTAGCAGGAAACATCTAGATATCTGCAGCAAACAAAGGCCATAATCCTAGGTTACAATGTATTTAATTATTTAAGTCATCAAGTTAGAGATCAACTAGTAACAGTTTGTGTGGCATTGGAATGAATTAAAATGCATGTGAAAATGTAACAGACCCGTAATTAAGCAGACTGTAGATTTTTACCATCCATGAAACATCAAATGTCTGGAGGAAAATAGAACAAAAATGAAAGAAAATGTGCATCTTTACCAATACAAATACATTTTATATCTTTCTATGGACCATCCAAGGTGCCAGGAGTGGGTATCAAAAGATCAACAATAGACTCCAGGGATCAAAGGTTGAAGGACGAAGTATATCATGTAAGAAAATTAAAGAAATGATTTGCATGCCACTTCCGAATTATTTGTGAGGATAGAAGAATAGTGCAGATTGTTGATGCTCTAATGTGGATAAATTGAAAGTTAAATTGGATCAAAGTTCCAACAACTTTTACAGTAACTTTTCCGTTATTTTGTTTGTTTTTGTGTGTCTGAAGCTAGTATGTGTACAAATATCTTTTGTCTAATTACTGTATACCTAGTATATCAACTGATTTAAAATGTGTAAATAATCACAATCTAGTTTTGGGATAAATACTTAAACTGTAAAAATCCTTGCAAACTGTCCATGTGCTAATTCATTTTTAATTGGTTTGTTTTCATATGCACTGAAATTCACACTGTATATTTGAAAATTCAGGATAAACTTTACTCTTTCTTGGGAACACTTGAGCACTTGAATAAATTCTCTCAAACAGCTTAAGCATAATCCACTTAAGATCACTGGATAAAAGTTTAGATGCTGATATAATTAGAAATTGTGAAATTTATTTGATTATACTGTATGAATTTGCTAAAGAACAAAGTAAAAAATAAAATAAAATAAAGAATACAAATAAAGGTTGTGATCAAAGGTTAGAAAAAATGAAACATAAGAGGCTGGTGAAATTAATTCCTAAACAGAATAAATAGCTCAAGCCTAAAATTGTAAAATATTAAGCTTTCGTTCAGTGGTCAGAAATTTACTAACAATTAAACAAATACTAAGCTTTTTACTTTGATATATTGATATGGTTTGAACTAAGAATGTACTGCATACCGGACGAAACATAAGCCAGGAAATCTACCCACAATCGACTGGACCTACCATTTGAATAGTTGTTGTGCATTGCTGTAAAAATTGTGTCTGATCTCCAAAAAGATTTACTGATTTGTTGCTTCTGTGTTCCAAAGTGAGTGGCAGCGCAGACTCCCACTCTTTCGTATCACACGGAATCCACAATTTGTTTGCTATGGCACCTGTTGAAGCACCAAATCGCTTCGGTGGTATGGATGAACTTACTTTACTTTCTTTTCATTCAAGAGCATTTATTATTTCAATAACTTCATAAATCACTTAAACGTCTCAAATATTTCTCACTTGTTTATTTTAAGTCTATGGTCTTGCTGGAGGCAATGCAGAAGTCTATTAACTGCATGTGAAAAAGATCAACCCTTTTCCTGTGTTCCAGTGCAATTTTAAGGGCCATGTGGTTTTCCTTAAACCAGTCAGAAATGTGCACCAATGGTGGTGATTTGAGATGAGCAACACAGTGAAAGAATCATGTGACCTCAAGGGCGCGACATTATGATCTTGAAATTGACTAGAACATTAATTTGTACAGATTTGTACACAGGACTGACAAGTTAAATATTACTTTCTCTCTTAAGTACATAATAACTGCTTATGAATTATTAAAATAATTTACATGAAGTAAAGAGGAAGTCTAAAACAGTACTTAAACCAAATACTTATCTAACTATATACACAGACGTTAATATCTGGGAATTAATGATGCATAAAACATTATGACTCATGAAAAGTACAAATCACGAGCACGACTTTCAAGTACATGGTATTATAACCATACTATACCACAAATCTGCAAGCTGTCATAGAAGTAGCACAATACATAATGTACATAATAATAATTTAAAAATATGTAACTACATCAGTTACATACATTTATTTTTTATTATTATGTATGTTTTAAACCTTTTATATCAGCTAAATACCTCCATACTGGCCGAAAGAGCCGTGTTTACTGTGTGCATTTTATTAGAAAGCATCATTTTACCAGCTGTTTGTTTGTTAGTTTGAGTTACTTGTTTACATTTCTTACTCATGAGTTTATTTAGGTTTAATATTTTTCTCTGAATAGCAGTGTTTTAGGACTGAGTTTCTTTTCTCTATCTAGTAACTGTTAATATTTTATAGTAATACATTTAACTCTATGTTTTGTAGTAGAATACTTCCTGACAGAACGCCTCCGCATACCCTCACAGCCACACAGACCTAAAAACGTTCCCATCACTCCCCATCCAGGTACAATTACATCTTTCACAGCCCTCTAGTACATTTATTATTCAGTGAAGTACTTCATTATTCTTTTTCCGGCAGGGCATCAAACGAGATTCTTGATCTCTGCACAGCCGAAAGCTATCTGTTATGATGTCCCCACGGGCCATTATAAACTCCGCCTCCTTTTGGACTCATCATCAAGTAAAAAAACTTTTAATTGTAATAATCTCAAGACCCTTTTGTACGTACATTTTGAAACAAGTACACATTCTGACTAGAAATAGTTAATTTGTCATTTGTCATAAAACTCAAGACAGATAAAAAGAAAATGTTCAACACATAAAAGTGCAGTGTAGGTAGTTGAATAACAATTTGGATTATAAAATATACAGTAGATATTTTATAAACATTAAATTGAAATATTACACTAAACTACAGTGGATAAAAAAGTGTACACAGCCTTATGAAAATGCAGGTTTTTAAAATACAGACACAAAAAAAAACGTGTTAAAATATGATAGATCTTTAAATGTCAGACTTCTAATTGTTCATCTTTAATGTGATTGTCTAAAAAGATCTAGAGAAACATTTTATTCAATCAATGGGAACAGAAAAAAAATGAATAATAAAAAAAACTCTACAACACCCTGAGTAAGTTTGCACACCATTTCATAATGGACCTCAGGCCTGTGGGTGAAATAGCATACACAAATCAATTAAAGTCATTCTGAATAAAACCAGATAAGTCAGCTGTTGCTGTAGGATTTGCTAAACATTTGGGGTTGCATTCTACAAAGCACCATGGGCCACAAAAAATTTCTAAAAAGAGAAACTGCAAAACAAAGTTGAAAGGTACTAATCAGGAGCAGGATATTAAAGAATATAAAAGACACTGAATGTACCATGAGATTAATAAGTGGAGAGAATGCAGCAACACAACAAAACTCATCAGGGAGGGAACAAGAGGCCAAAAGCAACAAATAAGGAAGTACAGGGATTTCTGGCATGTACTGGTCACTCTTTGCCTGTGATTACCATCTCCGGTATTCTACACAAGTCTGGGCTGTGGGGTAGGGTGGCAAGATGGAAGACATTTCCTTGCAAAGAATATACAATCCCTATCTAAATTATAACAAAGGGTTTATTCAGTTCACCCCACAGCATGCCGGAAAATTAGGTTGAAATTTCTGGCCATAATTTTAAAAAGGTATGTTTAGAGCAAAGCCTATAGAGAGTATCATCCAAGGAACACCATACTGACAGTGAAGCATGATGGGGGAACGGTTGTGCTTCAGGAATGCTTCTTCTCAGCTGGACCAGGAGCACTTGTCAAGATGGGAAAATGAATAGATCCTAATACCAGGATATTTTACCACAAAACCTTATGTCCTCTGTCAAAAAGATAAAATAAATAGGAATCTCACATTTCAGAATGAAAATGAACCAAAGCACAAATCAAAATCAACAGGCATCACTACAGAAAAAGATCATCAGTCCTAGAATGGCCCAGACCTCAGACCAGTCTAATAGAAAACCTAAGAAATGACCCAAAAGAGCTGTGCGCAGGAGATCCCCTCGCAATCTAAACTTGAGCTTTGCAAAGAAGAGTGGGATAAAACTCCAAAGATGTGTAAAATTAATAGAGACCAATTCCTGATGATGTAATAAATATAAAAGACTTCTATAAAGTATTATTTCATAGGGGGGTGTTAAGACTAATTCAGTCAAGCTTTGGTATTTTTTTTGTGTATTTAAAATATTCCAAATAATAAAATATATTAATTTTTATCTGATTTCTTGTCTGTTGAAATATTTGATTAAATATGTAACAAGTCTGGCACATATTTATGCCTTTACATTTTAAAAACCTGCAGTTTTATAAATTTGTACATTTTTTATTTCCTCTGTATATTTTCTTGCACTTTGCTAATAAGTAATACCTTTTGGATATTTTTTCATTAATATTAATAAAAACATTTTTTTTACAAATATCAGCACAAGCAGAAGCATATTTAATTTCTGAATTGCTCTACCATTGTTGTTCATTGAGTTATTTTCTCTGTTTCTCTCTCCAGACTTCTCTATGAACGCTGAGCTCTCGGGAAACGGCTTCCAGCTAATCGCTATCCATTACAAAACAGCAAAGCTTCTCACAAGCACTAATGAAAGTGTCTACTCTGATGAAAAGTTGAATATGAAGCTTGTTTGGGGGCAATCAGGTCACAACAGTATTGAATTAGATAGGTAAAAATGTAATAACAATGTCAATTATTTTTATTTGGCAGATGCACTTGTTCAAAGCAATTTTATCATTTCTACAGCTGAGCACAAGAGTGCTACAATGAATTTAGTGCTACTGCAAATTTATGCTACAATAACTACCCAAATGCAAATATATGAACAAAAGAAATCCGAAACATAATGTAAAAATATAAAAATCTATTTAAATTACTTTAAAAATGGTAAAAGCACTGTATGGTGTTTTCTTTATGTTTTAGTTTGAAATGATCCCAAACTTCTTGTTATTTGGCCTGAATCTTCCCTCGCTGTTTCTCTCCGTTCCTCAATTTTTCATTCTTCTGTGTTTACCTGTCCAGGGGTCTCATTTATACATGTGGCATGCAGACAAACCGAAGGTAAAAACGTGTGCACGCCACTTTCCACGCCAAGGATGTGAGTTATAAAACACAAACTTGGCGGGAGAAAGTGCGCACCTGTAACCTTTGTGTGGAAATTGAACTTTTCCAGCTCCATTTTGTGCGTACGCCACGTTTATAAATGAGACCCTGAAGTGGTCCAGAGTTAAGCAGGTGGTGCATCAGTAATAATGGTCCATGGAGAAACACAGTGCTCTGTGTGGAGTTAAATGGACTAAACGAAGCATCGAGGCAAATAATTTGCCTTTTATGTATATGAATTACGCGATAAATTATTTCCACCCTAAACTGGACACAACACAGGCTTTCATTGTATTAAAAAATAGTTTTTATATTAGAAGAGTGAAGATATTAAAGCAACATTTGAGTGCACCAAGTGTGCACACTGTATAGTAGAAAAAATGAATGTGTTGAACTTTCCACAGTATGTCAATATTTCTGAGGGACAAAGTACTGGACATCACCATGGGATCTGTACGTGTTGTTTTGCTCCTTCACAAAAAAGGCAACGAGGTTTTCCTGTGGCCTTCTGTTCGTCAACTGCCAAAGGATGCTAACACTCAAGGCATTCTGGGTAAGCAAATTGAAGCTAATCTAAAATGTTAGAATGGTATGAATAATCCAGCTTTGATGTTGAATTGAAATAATTTTATATAATTCTGCATCACTAGTCACAAAATAAAATTCAGATGGCAAATTAATATTTTCTATTTAATATGCAAGGAAAAACTGATCTTCAGTACACCGAGTTACCAGACTCAAAGGTTAAAATCATGGATCAGGAAGTGCTTGCACAACTGTAAGTATATAAATGTGCAATTCTTAATTTTTGTAGTACTGCTTTACTGACATTGCTAAAGCTAAGAGGCATGTGTGCTGTTACAGGACCTCTGCCATCGACTACAGACTCCCAGCAGCTCCTTCTGTGCAATGTTGGCTCGTGCCATTCCAGTCTGCCCTGCAGGGGGAGCTTTCTGACTTCACTATCTCACAGCTCTGACAGAAATATATCTAATTCTCTTTTCTGTATTAAAATGCAGATGTTAAGGACTCGCTGTTGAAATCAGACCTTTAGAAATGAATCAAATGGAAATGGAATAAAATGAAAATTACATGTACTTCATGATCATTATACATTAAATCTGAACACATGAATCTGAGACAGGAAGATGAATGTAGTCTGACTGGTGTTGTCTACATTCCATGTTTGTGAAAAGGAGAAAAGCGGTAGTGCTGGCTAACGTCTAAGAGCATGCTGCCTGACCTGTAATACAAGGTTGAGCAGTTCCAGGCAAAGCTAGTTATTCTTTGGAAATAAAAAAAGTATGCAACAAAATGATATACTTAAAGTTCCTTATGCAACTGAAATCTGTAGAATGTAGTTTAAATACATTAAAATGTTAATTTGACTGTAAATCCTTTATTTTGGTTGTATTAATAACACAAGGTGAGCAACTTGGCATAGCATGTATTTGCATAATAGATGAATAAGTTCAAGAAAAAAAAAAGGAAAATAAATTCACTAAACAAAAGTTTTCCTTTCATGTGTAGATTAAAATATAGCAGCATTTCTAAATGCAACCACCTGCTGCACCACACACTATTTGAAGCACAATTTGGTTAACAGGGTTAATTACGTGGCGTGCAAATTCAATGGATTATATGATTTAAGAGAAAACACTTACAGTGCCAAGCAAAATAAGAAAGAATCAAAGTAACTGTTGTTTGAGTTAAACATGTCAAGAAAAGAATTGTAAAAATTCTAAATAATTATTCATTGGTTACATCCACATTAATACAGATACAGTTTAAAAAGTCTTCAAATTAAAAAATCTTTTACTCTACATTTTTGGTGTTCAGGTCACACAGAGATTTTTGTGTAGTTAAAACAGGTTTTTCTTTTTAAAGTAAATTGCAGTTTGTAGTGTGAACTGAGAAAATGGTGACAGTCATGTGATCCAGTTAACTGATACTTCGGTTAAAATGCAGCAACAGCACTTTGGCTTGTCCTCGCTGTTATAACTGTTGCAGGCAATTTGAAACTACTAAAGGTTTGGAAGTATTAGTGTTAAAAGCAGAGCATTTTAGAATGAAAAATAAAAGTTTAATAGTTAACGGTCTTTCTATGCATTACAACATTATGTAAGTAGGCAGATTTTTTATGATAATAAGTTGGATCAGTTTTTACTCTGACAGTGGGCTAGCTAAAGAATTTGAGTTTTCCTTATCTAGTGCTATAAAGCTTAAAAGAGCTCATTCCTTTTGAAAAACATTACAAATATCATCTTTTGGTCTGCAATAACTAATCAATAAAATCAATAATAATCGTCAATGTAATTCGTCATCAAATGTTGCTGTTATTGTTTAGTTGGGCTGCTCAAATTGCGTTTTAGCAAGACAGGAAGAAAACACAGGTGCTTGGGAAAATGGGGGACAGTACTGGCAGCAGGAAAAAGTGTGTGTCCCGAGTTATCCAAGCATTTTATATTAAATGCAATGGATTCAATTAAAAATGTGCAAACAAACACTAAATCTAAAGGCATCAAATAAGAGCAGCAGTAAATAATTACATCTTTAATCACTGTTGTGGTTTTCAGCGAATGATTAAGCAATTGTACATCAATGCATATTTTTTCTATTTTCAATCAGGTCTGTTAGCTCGCTGGGTTTCCCCGTTTCATTCTCTTTTCATAGCATTTATCTACTGCAACAGTGACTTCTCTGTTTTCAAACGAGATTTACTGCAGCTTTACTATGTTCAAATGCTTGTTTTCAATGTTTCTATATTTCATTTATGCATATAAAATTTAATTATTATTCAAAATGGAAATGATTATATATTCCAGATGCTTAGCAAATTAACAAAATATCTGTGTTGTTTTAACTTACAAATGTTGTATGATATGTTTTTCTATACATGGTTGTCACAAATACAATACATATGTTAATTAACACAACTTGGTTCACCTTTTATACTCAGATGGCTTTATTAACAGAAAGAAACATGAGTGAATTTGTTTAAAGGAGAAATTCCCCATGCACTTCAACAAGCAGCTACTAGAAGCTTTAAAATGGCAAAATGGAAGATAATTAAACTCTAAATGCTTTTGAAAGTACAACTTTATACAGAAATACCATGAATTAGGGTTTTTTTTAAGTTATAATAAGCAAAACATCAAATTAAATATATATATATATATATATATATATACTTATTTACTCCACTGAACCAATAAATAGCCAAATGTCCTAAAAAGAATATAGCATATAACCGATAAATAGTTGGGCTACATAAAAAAAAAAAAGAATTTGAGCCTGATGTTTTAAGTATAAAAACCTGACAGGTGGAGAGTTAAATATTAGCACAATCTATTAACAATGTGGAACCTTAATAAATGACACAGATAAGGCAAATGACTCGTTAACTGTGAAAGTACACTTAAATCCAACACTTGCGTGTTTGCATTCCATTCGGTTTATTTGATATCACGTTGCTGCTGAATTTCAAATAATGAGAATAAAGCCAGCTAACCACCCAGTAAAAGATGACTATTTTATCTGGGCTTTTATTAACATCACACATTGGCAAATGTTTAAAGAGGTGCAGATAAGCCTCAGCAAGCTGTAACACTTAATTAAAAACTGACTGTGTAATCTGTAATAATATTTGTGCATCCAGTATGCCTGTGTTAAAAGCTGCTAATCTGTGCTCATGCCCGATAAACACACGTTTTCGTAAATATGAGAACTCTGCAGTGACCAAACATGAGAAGATAATGTGTGAGAATGAAGGTTCTTCCTTTGCACAGGTTTTCCACAGCACCACACTAAATAGATTATATAGCTCACAGCAGATTATTTATACAGATACATTAATACAGCTGTGCTCTCTTTCACATTAGATTGTCAATAAAACACTGAAAACGTCATCTATTTTAGAGAAAACAAAAAAACATACTGTATGACTTCAAGATTCAAGGAAATGGGTTTGATCTTTGTGTTCTTTCAGTTTTTGATTGATAAAGAACACAAATTTTGTAATCAAAATGTTTCCTTTACCTTTCATTACAAGCTTGTGTTTTAAAATGATCATTTATAACCCGGATGTTTTTATATTAGATGAAAGTTTTGCCTGGTAAAATCATGCTTGTTCTTTAATGTGGCATGCTTGACATACTTGTCTTTATGAAGCTGGGTAATTGAGAATAGGTTCATGCAACCAAATCCTATTCTAAAAAAAGCAGAGAAACAGGTGCAGTAACATCAACGTGTGGATTCTTCACATTTTTCCTGATTTTGCCATTGTTTTTAGAGATAAGATGTAATGTCTAGTAAAATGATTGTGTAAGAGAAACTGTTAATTAAACAAATGTCAAAGAACATTTATTTGGCCTGTCAAAAATGTCCTGTTTAGAGATTAAATGATCTATTTCACAGCCTAAATATCTGATTAACAGCTGCACTGAACTAAGTAAATTAGGACAGGTGTAATAGTGTTTATTCATCTTTGATTTGAGTGGGTTGAACTGATTGTGGATTTGTGTAGGTACAAGCTACAGGTTTCTGTGCACCCCCTGCTGAACTGTAGATCTATTGTAAAATTCCTGTTCTTGTTGTGCAAGATTGTGGTGCTGGAGAACAACCACATTTTATGGATGAATGGCATGACATACAATAAGAATTCCACTAAACAGGAGATTATAATTTTTTTCATTATGCCAGTGCAAGAGGGTGAATGAAGGTCAAGCAAGCAGTTACGTGACAAGCGACATTCACAATATATGGTATGCAGTGCTGCGCATGAACAGCTTTCACCCAGAGCACAGTCCATCATGTTGCTGCTTGACTGAGCAAACAACAGGCCACAAAAAAGGTTTGGGGAAAAAAGGTTCACACTTCGCCAATGATATGGAATTCTGGGATTAAATGGCCCAAAAAAAATTTATATATAATCAACACTGTAACATACCTGCATTGACGTTTCTAATTACACCATGTTCATTATATATTCTTCTAATTAAACTAATACAACAATGAAGCATGTGTTAATATATAAACTCCATTACACCTGTTTTAATTCACTCGGTCACTCCACCAATAACAGCCCACTGTTTTGGATTGTTTGATATAAACGGGACATTTTGACATTATGTCCAGTAAATGATCTTTGACTGACATTTGTTTTAAAACCCTTGCTCTTACACATAATCTTTTAAATGTGGAGAATCTCCACATTGATGTTACAACACCTGATGTTTTTCTGCTTTATTTAGAGTATGTATTGGTTGCATGAGACCAGTGCTATTATGCTGCTTCAAACTCAGAAATAAGTCGAACATGCAATACAAACTAACAAACAGGATTATACACATTATCCATTGTGCATTTAAAAATAATATAAATATATATATATATATTATATAGAAATATAGTACATTATACTGTATATGTAGCTACAGATGTAAATGCAGGTAAGTCATATGATTGCTATATACAATGAACACATGCTGCATTGCTTTATTAATGCAATTGGAAATGGAAATGGAGGTAAGTTATACAGTTGATTATATATAAAGAACACATGCTTGTGTAATTGCAGGTAAGTTATTGTTTATTCACTCTCGGTTTGAGCACATCAGCTTGGACTGAGTGTGGAAACTGCAGGTTTGTGCTCACATGCAGAAACCCTGATCTATGGATCTATTCTGGAATTCCTGTTATTGTTGTGCAAGATTGCAAAATTGTAGGCACTGGGTTCCTTCATTTGTGGTGCTGACCTACAAGCAGGACAACCACATTCTACAGATGCATGGGACGTAAAACCGTGCAGGAATACCGACAAACCAAGAGCCGGTCTTGTACATGAATATTTTCAGCCATGCAGAACAAGTGACATTTCTTCATGCTGCTTTCAGTGAAAGAAATTGACTCAAGATCAAGAATGCAGGAAAGGACTGCAACAAATGCCATCAATAAATGCATACATGGTATGCTGTAGTGAGCACCGACAGCTTCCACAGCTAGAACACAAACCACACTGCAGCTCCATTAAAGCAGAATGCAGACCAGCCTATTTTCAAGAGCATTGGAGATCAGAACTCCCTGCTCTAGGTCTATATATATATATATATATATATATATATATATATATATATATATATATATATATATATAGTAAGTCCAAAATATACAGTACTGAAATGAACAGATAAACAATCTTTATTAGGCCCCTTGCACAACAGAACCTTCTCAAATCCTGAAGAAATGGTCCAATCACCATGTCCCTGTATCGTTCTTGGGTGATGGTAAGAGCATTGCCTTCATCATCTTTAATGAAATAGGGGCCTAATATACCGTGTTATCTGGACGATAACATCTGGACGCTCATAACCAAGGAAGTGAGTTGTCTGGAAAATGATGTAGACGACTAAGTGAATGTGACTTTCGTCTGAGATCCACACATTCCTCAAGAAACCTGGATCCTCGTACACCATTGCAAAAATTCACCATCCCGGCTCTGTCAAGTGTTGTTCAACCTGTATCCGGCGCGAAAATCCACCTATGTCCTTAAACAAATCAGCAAGCGGATGTATCACTGACGTTCAATTTCAAAGATGAAAACAGCAACATGTGAGCCGGAGCTTCATCTCCGGGAAAAGGGGGTGAAGTCTGCAGGAGCCACATCTGGCGAGGGTGAGGAGTGGGTAAGGAAGGGACATTAAGTGGATTGGTTTCTGACGGCCATCATGCGCGATTTGCTAAATGTTTTGACATTTGAACTTGATGAAGGAATCTCTGATCTCTCATCATCTTCCAGAGACGCTCTTAAAGCACGACTGCCACTCAAAACAACTCAACGTTTGTTCTTTGTTTTAAATTGGTGTCTATGGTGAAATTGCAGACATGGAAACACTAACACTGTTAGTCTCGAGACTTTTTAATACCACCGGGTGTATATACTCTCAGCAAAACCTGAGCTAAAACTACTACTTATGTAATAAGAAGACATGGTAAACCAGAGATGTGTTGGGCCAGGTAAGAGTGTCTCACATCATAAAGATCCTATAGATATTGTACAGACACAATAGGAATAAAGAGTTTAGAGAAAAAATCCCTCTTAATACTAACGAGGTGGTAAAACCATGTTTTACTGCTTATAACTAAACACATACCAACTGCAGTAATTAATAAAATAAAGTATAATACTTGCCCTGATCTACTTACCTGAAATTTACTGACTTAATCCACAAAATTGTACAATATTTGACTAAACCGTAACCAACTGCTGAACTAAACCTGTACTAAGATTCATGAACACACCTGATCCAGTATAGCTCATTAACTCAAATGCTGAATTATAGCTAGCATCAATTAGCTACACCTATTAGCACATAAAATAACCGACTATATATATATATATATATATATAAAATGTTAAGATGTACTGAATATATGAACATGAAGTTATGTATAAGTATGACTAAGTGACTAAGTTGATTATGACTGTATGAATAAGTGGTGAATGGCGGTGTTATGCCTCATCAGGAATTAGCCACTTAGCTAACATTATGAAAGACTTACCTGCGGATAGAAGCTCTTTCCCCCTGCATGTTTGTGTTTCTGAACCCGGTTCTGTGTGGAGATGTTCAGCTCGGTCCTGCTCTTCTCTCGCTTCTGGATCTCAGAGACAAAATTCTGAGAGGAAAAAGTTTTACTGTTCAGGAAGTGTGAACATTTACTTCAAAATAAATGCTCGTAATTTAATGCAACATATTTTACATTACCAGGAATGTATTTAAAGAACTCACAACGAGTATAGAAGTTTATTATTTTATTTAATATCTTGTTTTTGTATCGCATTTTATTTATTGTATGTTATTACCTGCGTTCTGACTCTCTGAAAACCTTCGCGCGCTCCTCGATGTCCGTTACATTTTGAATTGAAGCCCCGCCCACCGGAAGTCTCCGATACTGAAAGCACCAAAATTGTGCATGAAAATATATCATGTATGGAATTATTATTATTATTATTATTATTATTATTATTATTATTGTTGTTGTTGTTGTTGTTGTTGTTGTTGTTATTACTACTTATCATAATAATAGCAATAATATTATTATTAATAATAATAATAATAATAATAATAATAATAATAATAATAATAATAAGCAGTAGTAGTATAAATAAAATAAAAAATTGGACGCACTACTATAGGAATTCCGTATATCGCGGTGTTTACGTTCCAAAACCGCTCGTGATAACCAAAAAAACACGATAAACGGACACCACCCCAAAAATGCTGTTTTATGTTTACACTACTGTACTGTATTAACATTTTACTTAATTTTATAATGAATAATTATATTTTTATTAATACATTTTATTATTTTAACATAAAACTCCATAAA
Source organism: Silurus meridionalis (assembly GCF_014805685.1). Lineage (NCBI taxonomy): Eukaryota > Metazoa > Chordata > Actinopteri > Siluriformes > Siluridae > Silurus > Silurus meridionalis. The sequence continues at coordinate 17,644,317 of NC_060902.1, forward strand.
AAAACAATTCCCTATGTGTTTTGGTCTCTGGTGCTCTCCGCAAAAGTAAATCAGCCAAAATAATTAGAATCACACTAAGTGATTAATGTGGGATTAGAACCAGCACACTTGAAGCAGTAATGAGCACAACATAACCTGTTCTTAATAGTACAAAAAAACAGATAACCAAAATTTTAAGTAGCACCTGAGAAAGAGGGTCATTAGTGAATCACGTTCAGTTGAAATAAAAAAGGGAGAGATGGGTTCTGCCACTGTTTTTGATTTAATTGGAAGGAAAGAACCTGGGCATTTGTAGAGAAACCCAGCAGATGTGGAGGTGGTAGCTCAGTGGTTAAGATGTTGTTTAGGACTTCTGATCTGAAGGTTGTGAGTTCAAATCTCAGCACCACCAAACAAATTCTACATAAAATACACTTCAATTTGCATGTAGTAACATATAAACTAAATGTTAATAATGGCATTAGTGAAACACACATAGAATCCATAATTAAAATATAATAATTTATATCTCTTTATTCTCCAATGTATAGATTGTTAAATGAGACCAAATCACACATGTTTGGAAAAAACGCATCAGCTGCTGTATATAATACACTCATACACACTCATCACACACTCATCACACACACTACCATGTCGAAATTAAGCCACATATAATTGTCAGCCACTTAACTAAAGCAAATAGTAGAGGATCAATTACACAGAGCAAAAGCAACATCTGGATCAGTCAGCAGCTGGACCTGTGTGTGAACATGAACATGATAAAATGGTCAATAGATGTTTTTCACTGTACTGTGTTTGATTGTTTGTCTTTATGTGTCTCCCAGGGGTCTTTATTGGATTACAGCCTCCACATCATGTCACGCAGTGAGTAAGTGAACTTCATGCCCTGTATATTTGGTGATTAATGATTAACCGGATTAAACCAGTCACACTCTCTGGGCTGAAAGGATTCAGTGTGTCCATGGGACAGAAAGATACATCCATTTAATGTTTGATAGGTTTATTAGTTCAACATTAAACCAGTATTGTTTCTTTCCTCCTAACAACATTCAATTAAAATGTGAACAACATAAGCAGCTTATTTGGAATATTATTTAAAAGGCACTTTATTGAAACAAAATAATACTGAAAATAGTTTTTGTGTGTGTGCGCTGTGGATTGTTGATGTGGGCTAGTCTTCCTGTGACTAAGAACCGGAATGTATTTACGGTAAGACACACACACACACACACACACACACACACACACACACACTGTTCATAATAGATAATTGGTGTAGAGTGAAGGAGGAGTACAGTACTGTAGTGTACCTGGCACACAGGGGGCGTGGTCTCAGCTTTCCCTGCGTCACCTGTAGCCATGGAAATAAACCAGTGGGAAAGCGGAGTAATAATAAAGTCAGAATTAATATAAACGTTTATCATTAATATATTGTAGAAATACTGCCGTGCGTGTTAGAGAGACTATTTATTGCGTGTATAAACAATAATAACAAAAATAAAGACAATTAACGAGTCTGCTGTATCAGGAATGCCCACTTCCGGAAATTCCTACGTCACGAGCTTACCTGGAACACGACTCGAGACCTGTCCGCCGCAGGTAAGCGCGAGCTGACCACACAAATACTTTTATACGCTTTTATTTCCTAAACGAGATCTAGAATGTGTTTATATTGTTCATTTGAATACCGTGTTCGAGTGTTTTTCCTTTTGTTGACTTTGATCTGTATTTGATGCCTCGTGAGTTTTCGGAGTGAATGTTTTCCGAGCTGAAATCTGTTGGCGCACTCTCTCTCACACACACACACACACACACACACACACACACCGAATCGGATATTTCACCATTTTGATTCACATGCTCAGATTAAACCTTATGGGAGGAATTATTTGTGTGTCAGTTTATTATATATGTATATATTTGTGAAAATTCGGACTTATTGCTGTATAATATATAAGAGGAACAGGACAAGAGTTAAAGTAATGCAGTGTGTAGCTCAGGTGTGTTACACCATAAACTACTGTACTGACTGACTGCTGCTTCACTGTACATGTAGATCAATGTGCAAAAGGCAAAGCTACAAAAAACATGTACTTCTGTTTAAAACTCGAATATACAAATAAATCTAATTAATATACTGTATAGAAATTCATACACACACACACACACACACACACACACACCTAATTGATAGCTAAAGCAGAGTTCACACAGCTGAAGAAAGTTAGTAATCAGTCATTAATTGCAAAAACACAATTTGCATCGACAAATTATAATAGCAATAGTAGTATTTATTATTATTATTATACTTATTATTATTGATATTTGTATAATACATTTATATCGATCTTTTCATTTGTGTCTGTTTTTGCTTTATATAAGAGAATAAAATAAAGTATAAATGGCAAAAACTGAAAAAGAATATGTAGTTTATGACTAAATGCAAATTACAATTTTATTATTTTAAATATATATTTAATTGTGTTATATATGTATTCCTTCTTCAATTCCTTCTTCCTTTTGGGGCAGTGAGGGTGGGGAAAGGGGAAAGTGCTGAGCCATGTCCAGACCATGGTGCTCCCTGTTCCTCGTGCTGGTTGGAGCTTCACTGTGTGCCACAAAGCTGAAGAATTTCAACTCGCTGGACGACATCACCTGCTCTCAAGTAAGCAGCACAAACAGCTCTGATTTAAGATCTTCACGTTTAAACACCAAAAAGAAGAGACTAAAGTAAAACCACAATGGAATAACTTTAAGAAACAATATCAGATGTTAAACCACCATTAATGCAACATGTAACATGTATGACATGTATGAAGGCTCTTGATGCTCTGAACCATAGGAATGTTGAGTTTTTACGTTTTCTTGGTGTCCCGTGTCAGAATGTTGTTTAAGACATTTCCTCATATGATGTTACTTTTGAGTTTTTATTGAGGTTGTTTTTGCGTTTGTGTGTGTGTGTGTGTGTGTGTGTGTGTGTGTGTGTGTGTGTGTGTGTGTGTGTGTGTGTGTGTGTAACAGGGTTTGGACAATTGTACAGTCGTTAATGAGAACCGTGTGGTTCCCCCACCTGATTCGGGCCCCATTGAGGTTTTGGCTTTTGTCCTGGAGCCCGCTCTCTGCTGCCCAACAACACAGACATGCAAACCGTGTCTCCTGACCCATATCACACTCAAAATCCTTGTGGATGATGATGATGATGTTAGTGGAGACACACACAAAGACTCTGAAGATGAGGAAAGTCCTGGTAAGCAAAATGGTAATTCTGGTACTTATTAGCATCTGTGTGTGGGCAACTTTCATTTCAAATCTAAAATATTATAAATAAAGTTCATTACAGTATTCCTGGTTAAGCTCTGCTCACTCTTTCTATCTTCTCAGGAGTAGTGATAAAAACATCATTATACTTCATTTACAAGAAACAAAAGCTAAATGCCATCAATAAAGACCCTGAGAAAGAAGACATGCACATTGTGTGTCTGTAATTGTTTCAAATTTGCAGCGGGTTAAAGAACAAATGTGAGAATAAATTGTGATTCTATATTAAATACTTGAAATGCAAGCACAGATTGCTCTTCAAAACAGTCTCACATTCCCTTTGAACTCATTAATATCTTTTTGCGTATATTAAAAAATACATAAACATTTATTCTTGAAATGTGTTTAAGAAATGTCAAAGGTCATTTTGAATCAAAACAATTTTATTCAGTGTTTTCTATTAAAAATAACCACTAATATCCATCAGTAGTCATTTCCATGTTGGATGCAGGAGAAGCAGTGAGGAGCAATGGTGAAGAAAAACATCAGCAATAACATCACAGATCGACATGTTTGCAGAATTTACACCAAAAATTGTGTTCCTTGTTTTCTTGGTCAGGATGTAAATGTGTTATTACATATCAGTGCCATCTTTATTTATTATTCTGCAGAAGAATAAAGATCTTTCACTGAGAGGTGTGTACAAAAAGTGTATGTGCGTTTAACCCTCCTCTCTCCTGTCTCTCACTGCAGCTGCTCTAACACTGTGCTACCTGTCAGCACCAAATCTTTCGTCCTGCAAGAGGATCCGCTTTTTAGTGAAATCAGATGCATGGAAGAACAAAGAAAAACAAAAGGTGAACTCAGGCGATGCACTGCAGCGAAACTGTCTCGAAAAACAAACACGTCTCTTTTCTCGTAGACTGGACTAGCACTGCATCTCAGATCCAGAATGTGCTGAATTGGTCAGAATTTGGGTGTGGGCTGGACTGAAATGAAAAACCATCTTTGTAAACAAGAAGGTTTCATTCCACTGGAGAGTTTGCATTCCTGTTAAATTAATTGAATTCAATTAAAAAAGCCAAAAGATTATTTTTATCTGTTCTCTCCAGTGATTTATTAATTATGCCAGCAGTATTGTTTGTTGTTTCGTATGTTTTATGGTGCGTATCTATCGCAACAACTAACATTAATAATGATGAATGTTTGGTACACACCGCATACTTCCTGAATTGTGTTTATTCAGTGTCTGAACTTCTCAGTCTGTCCAACCCTCCACATGAGCATGTTACATTGTTTGTGTAGATCACGGTGGTGTTGTACGATGGCGTGTTCCTGGGAAGTTCTGTGAATGTCTCGCTGAACCGCACATCCCAGGTGGTTCATATTCCACAGAATAAGTCAGGTGAGAAAATGTTTTATGTCAGCGCCGGTGCTGCACACCACAACATCCTGTTAGTCACCGTGTGCTTAACTCAAACAGCTACATCTAAAAAATACAATCGTATGAGTGAATATGCAATAGTATGATATAACAATACAACAACATATTCAACAATACAATATTCACCAAAATAATGAAACACAACAACGCTGTTTACAAAAATACAGTGTACAACAATACATTTCAATTTACCACAGTACAATGTACAACAGTACAGGTGGTCTCCAACATAACAGAGATGCGTTAACCAAATTGAATATACAGGGAGTTGAGACGTGGCCTAGCCTACCCAGGAGTCTTAAAGAATGGTGATCAGTATGCGGTAGTGTGTACTGTAATCTCCCCTGAAACGAATCGCTTTTGTCTGCATAAGATCAAAAAATGGAATGAGCCTTCATAACTCCGGGACTTCCTGTTCATATCAAATGTACCAAAATACATGTCCAATGGCAGATTGATATCACTGCTAAAGTATATTATAGACAGAGAAAACACATTTATTATCTCATTTTATTAATGTAAACATGTTTTATAGTGAATTGTTCTAGTCACTTAGTCAAAACAGTAAATAATCCGTAGCTTCAGAATGTTGTGGATCTGGACCTGTCACTTCTTTTATTACAGATTTGATATGCAATGTGAGTGTAGGGGAAATGTTCTAAGCTTGTTCCTTTGTTTTACCTCCACAGTGTGTCCTTCTTCAGAATGTCAGCGTGAGTATCGGGTTTAGTTTCCGTTTCTGTAATTATTCTCCTTTTCAGCACTTCTGTTTGTTTTTAACTGCAGCCATGGCAGAGAGAAGGTTGATGATTAATCACATTCTTCTGAAATCTGGATTTGGGTGTGTGTGTGTGTGAGCTGTAGAGTAACTGATTATCTCAGTCTAACAGTCACTGACTAATAAACTTGTAGCTATCTGAGATAAGTGAAAAGGTGAACGTAGAACTTAAATCATCTTAAGTTCATTATCCATAAATTAAAAACTAAAAACAAGTACAATTATTTATAATAATGTTAATACTGTTTGTTCCTGTAGCAGACTGTGATAGAAGAGTATCTGTGAGAGTGAAAGGGAAAGTTTATAGGACTGTGGTGAGACCTGAGATGTTGTATGGATTAGAGACAGTGGCATTAAGTAAGAGACAGGAGGTGGAGCTGGAGGTAGCAGAGCTGAAGATGTTGAGATGTTTGTTGGGAGTGACGACGATGGACAGGACTAGAAACGAGTTTGAGGAAAAGAGGAAGACCAAGGAGGAGGTTTATGGATGTGGTGAGGGAAGACATGCAGGTGTTTGGTTTGAAAGAGGCAGATGTAGAGGACGGGGGTGGTATGGAGACGGATGATCTGCTGTGGAGACTTCTAATGGGAGAAGCCGAAAGAAGAAGAAGTTCCTAATGTAGCAGACGTTAATCTGGGTGATGCTGATGACATGTATAGTGCGATATATTGATTCTGAAGAATATTGTGTGTTTGTATGGGCAAAGTTTGTTATTCTGGACGAGTTCTGAAGCGGCACTCGAACTCCACCAAATCACAACTACAAGATTTTTGTTACAAGATCACACACACATACAATCTATAAATCTGCCTTCAGAAGAACAATGCAGTGTGAAACTACAGAAGTCGAGTTCATATTACAGCACCATTTGTGTGGCTAATTAGCGTGGTTTTGAATCTCTCACAGCTCTCAGGATCGTCCCAGAAATTGACGAGTCAAGGGGAGTGGTGGAGCTGAAAGCTGAAGACAAGGCGTCGCTGCTGATCTGTATGAAACGGAAAGGAATGACCTCGTGTTTGGTGAGACATGTGACATGCTGGCTACATCTCGCTCATCTGACTGTCACACTACTGTTGATGGAACATCAACTCAGTGTTCAGCTTGTGTGTTTGTATGCATTAAAGTATTAAGAGCTTTCATATCACATGATGTAATGAAATGGAGGGAAAAGGCAAGTAAAGTACGAAGATTTCTTTTATTAAGCGATTTTTATTTATTTTAGTGATTAAATCGATTTCATCCTCTGGTGTCCCAGGATGAAATCGATACTGGAAGCCTTTAATAGTAGAAATACAATGCATTGTTTTATTCAAACCTCACACACTGTTCTCATGCAACTTCCATTCTCAAACTCCTCATTCCAAATCCAGAGTACAAGCCATGAAGATTTTGGTGCAAGTATTGGGCTCAAAGTCTTCACAGCTTCCAAGATTAGTGATCTACAAGAGCTGTTGGTATAGGAGTGAAGGATTTTACTATAGATTTTGGATATAGATGAAGATTCTGAATGACACTGGACATTGTAGATTAGGTTGAAAGATTATCCTCCATTGTGCACATAAAAGTTTTTAAATAAAGAACAGTTTAATTGAATTCTAAAGTACATCAATGTTATCTGTCCCTGCAGCCGAGTGACTGGACCATCCCGCTGCACTCCGTCACACACTGCATGTGTTTCCAGGTACAGCACTACACCCTGGAGCTGAGCGTGCATCAATATCAGCTTTTAATCATCAGCACTGTTAGATCATATAATCACAGTATATCATTTAATCACTATATCAGTACGGCTAGTTATTAGGTATTCTGATTGTCTGCCATCTTTTCTGTGTGTGTGTGTGTGTGTGTGTGTGTGTGTGTGTGTGTGTGTTAGGTTTGGAGGAAACAGCAAATGAAAAATCTTATCGGTTTGAAAGTTGCCCCTTTGACAATCACACAGGTAAAAATCTAGATGTTGTAGATCTTCAGCATGTGCGTTTATAATCCTCAGGCAGGAAAATGACTAAATCCATCATAAAAACCCAACCCCCTGGTTTCTTTCCTGTGCAGGGATCAGAATAAACGCGATTAGGAACGTGTCCACCTCTGTGGGACTCACTGAGACAAATGAAGGTCCTCCAGCTCTCAGCTGGAACCTGAGCGCCCCCTGCAGGCTAGAGGTGGAGGTGTGGCCCTGTCAGATGGCTGTGACTCAGGGAGGAGGCTGCAGTGAAGTGCTTGGATTCAGACGAAACGCCACAAAGTGGGAGGAGAACAAGAGCACACTGTGGGTGAGTGAGTGAGTGAGTGAGTGAATGTTCTACTCCTCAGTAGATCTCTCAAAACCCTGATGGAAGTGGAATATTTTGAATAAACCATTGACTATTTTTATGTCAATGCCAAATTATTTTATGTCAAACCAAATTATTACGCCAATGTGAGGTGATTTATGACGTTTTTATTATTCCAGTGTTAGAAAAGTTAAACGTTATAAATCGTTTAATTGTGTTTGATTCAGTGTAAATATTCAGTGGACACGACACAGCTAATCTGCATTTATGGCGGCGCCCAAAAAAACCCAGTAGAAGGAAACGTTCTCACAGCTGAAATGACAAGTGTTAGGAACAGATAAAATGGAGAAAAAAACGTTCTCTCTTATTGGAGAAGTGCAAGTAACTTTTGTGCTGGTTAAAGAAAATACTATAGACACCAAAATCTGGAGCCAAATGATATGAAATGAGATGAAATTCCATTAGGTGATGTCCTTCCAGTACACTGGTTCTCAAAGTGTGGGATGTGGCCCTCTTGTGGGGAATAAAGACATGACAGGTGGTTCCTCATTAAACTTCATTTCATCTTTTCTCCACTGAGTTTATATAAAGTTCATACACTCAAAGCAACCACAAACAAACAAGTAGGTCATTGACGCAAGTAAATTAAATCATCATCGGTTACGGTACCGGGAGGAAGAAGTGGAACTATTGTGCAACGGTTTCATTTTGACTCTTTAGCCTAGAGTTATCAATGGATAGATTTATGACATACCCACAAAAAACAGGCAAGTCAGTACAAGCAGACAATAAGAAGGTAGTCAAGCAAAAATCCACCCTGAAAGATGATGAAGCCTATCTTGCCCATCTGGTTCCCGTTGCCACATCTTATCTCTGTGAGATAAGCGTTTCAGATGTTGCCTCACTGAAAACAAAGTTCAATCTTGATAATAACTTGAGAGTGGCAGAATAAAGACTGCAACCCCATTTTGAAATGATGTTCAGTGTAAAACAGGGTCACTGCCGCCACTAATGCAATGAAATTCTCTAAAGTGGAGAATGACGGAAAAAGTTTGAGGACCACTGGGTTACAGCATGTGTTTTTTTTCACACATTAGCAACAAAACATACATTTTATTTTTCCAGAAATCAGATGTTTCATGTAAGGCGATTTGTGGTGGTGTGTGAGGTGCGATTTTAAACAACATTGTAATGAGGCTGCTGTGTTTCATTACAGACATCAGGAGATTTTCAGAACTTCACCACCACAGACAACCTGCACCTTTGTGTGATGGTAAGATGCCTGAGTGACCTACACGCAAACATGCATGTGTTTTACACAGTTAAATCATAAATCAGTACAGAAGTGTTCAAGTGCTGTGTGTGTGTGTGTGTGTGTGTGTTCTTCCAGTTTAAGGTGAATGGAGAATTGTTGGAGCCTGTGTGTGCGTGACCGTAAGTGATTTAAAAAACTTTGTATGGTTTTGATGTCCTGAGGGATTTGGGTTTCTCTACTTTACCCACCACCATAGTAACAAATTCCCCTGTTTCTCCATTCAGCCCACAGGGGGCGCTGGAGCAGCATGATATTTGTGGTGGTGCTGGTTTCCTTCCTGCTCACAGTCGGAGTGTTTGTGTTCAGAAAGAGAATTAAAGGTGAGTGAGGATTTAATGTTTAATAAGAGATAAGAGGTCACACTGTAGGTGCAAAATGGCAGGATGTGTAGCCCATGGGAAGCTGTGCAGAATTATTGGCACCCCTCTCTTCTCTGTACTCCAGTGGAGTTGTGAGATTAGAGTGCTGGGACACTGTAGTGACGGGAAGATCGGATTAGTTTAGTGACTTTGAATCTCATTCATTAAAATGAAAAAAATCTTTATTTTAGTCGTTTAGTTCATTTTGTTCTGTTGTTTAGAAATAAAATAAAATGTTACATTTTTTATAAGCAGATCACCAGCACGTGTCCATACACCAACTCTGTATCCTGTATCAGTCCCATAATGAAAACATGACAATGATAAAAACATGACAAATGATAAACAGAATGAGGAGCTTCACCTCTCACTTGTTTCGGTCTGAGTCTTTTGTCACGTGACTTGCATAATTATTGTAACAATAATATCAAGATTGAGACCAGAAACCCTGATCTTTCGCTTTGTGTAGCGTCTGTGGGAGTCACGTGATAAAAGAGCGAACGACTCGGACCAGAAGAGTCGAGAGACGAACTACTTAATTCTGTTTTCTGTACGTGAGCTACGCTGTGCGCATGCGTGTCCAGTAGAAAGGAAACAAATCACTCTTTGAGACGACTCGTTCTTCTGAGTCACATTAAAGACTCGTTCAGAATACACAGTGGCTGAATATGGTGTTGATTCCAGTCTTCTGGAAGAGTTTATTGTTCACGGTCAAGCTTCTAGTATCTTCAGCAACATGTGTGTGTGTGTGTGTGTGTGTGTGTGTGTGTGTGTGTGTGTGTGTCAAAAGACTCTCTCATGCTCTTTCAGCAATTCCAGCAATGCACTTGTCTTTTTCTTGAACTGTACAGCATGAGTTTCAGGACAAAACATCATTGTTCACTCTCTCTCTTTCTCTCTCTCTCGGTCTTTTTTCACAGAGTGGCTTTCAAACTCCAACCCAACAGTTCAGTCTGGAGGTATACACACACACACACACACACACACACACACACACACACACACACACACACGCAGTCCTGTTTCAGTCCCTCCATTAACCCTACAATCAAAAGCTCTGATATATTTTGCTTTTCTGTCATCCAACGCCAACTGTTTCTGCTTGCTAGTATTTTTTCTCCTTCCCGTCCCATCCTTTATTCGATTTAGCTTTTAGTTGTGCTTGTTTTTCTTTCTTCCTTTTATCATATTTCATTCTATAAGCTTTCATTTTCCTTTTTGTCACTTTTTCCTCTTCCCAATTTTTTTCCTGCATTGATTTTTCTGTCATCCATTTTTTCATGTTTGCATTCCACCATTTTTTTAATGTTCCTTTTGTTATTTTTCTCCGTTTTCCTCCCGCTCTCTCTCTCTCTCTCTCTCTCTCTCTCTCTCCCCCTCTCCCTCTCTCTCACTCTCTCTGGTTAGGACGTGGTGAAGTGCTGCTTGTGCACTCATCCGGTTCTGATCCGTCTCTCTCAGACACTGCGTGCTGGTTTGCCACTTGGCTTTCTGAACTCGGGTTCTCCGTGTCTCTGGATCTGTGGAACCGGGCGACTGTGAATGCCATGGGTCCGATCCCGTGGCTGCACTCGCAGCTCCAGCGGATCCAAAAGTGCAGCGGGAAAATCCTGGTTCTGCTCTCGCACGACGCCATGCTCCGAGCCGAGGCTTGCTACGAAAGCTGGCATGTTGGCATGTACAGAGAAGACAGCAAGCTGAACAGAAAGCCCTGGCACTGGAACAATGACGTCTTCAGTTCAGCCATCAATTCCCTCATTAGTGCTCGCATTCAGGGGGGCGCCACTGAGCATTTTGCTCTGGTGCAGATGGGCTCTGAGGAACTTATACTTCCAGAACTGTTTGAAGGCCTGAAAATCTTTCATCTGCCCTCTGAGTCTCAGCGCCTTCTCGCTGATCTCCACACCAGCCACCTTCGTGGCTTTGGACCCCGACTCAAGAGGTTCCTCTGGACCTGGAGAGCCTCGGCCGGACTGAAGAAGAGGCTGAGGAACTATAGAAAAGAGGGGCGCTCGTGCACAGAGCCCACGCAGGTCATTGAGGCAGAAATGCACCTTCTTGAAGTTTAACTCAGACTTTTTCCTACAGAGCAGGAATGCAGCACACGACCATGAGGTCACTAGAGAAATAAAGTCCATTCACCACATTCATATGAAGGAAGAAATCATTTACAGGTCTGAGTTAATTCATTTCCATGGTGAACTCTTTTCGTTCACCACCAGTTTCTTCTAAAGCCATGGTGTAGATGGTGTGATGGACACCTGGCTCCTGGACACACTCTGACTTTTCTTCTCCTGCTCACTGAGCTTCTTTACTTTTAGTATTTAAAAGCAGTGAGCAATTCTGCACTGGGATGGACATTTATTTTCTAAATCTAGACTCTGTGCTGTAAGTAATTAATGAGCCTGGAGCTGGTCATGGGAATTGGAGATCCTTTGTGATCCAGTGTGGCTTTTTAAACCCCAGCACTCACATGCAGTGATTCACCAGTCACCAGAAGGAGTCATCCAGCAGTCCACCAATCAGGAGATGGATCATGTGAACATGTTCCACAGTGTTCAGTCACTTGAAAATCCATTGGATAATAACTGACCAGTATTCACATGAAGTTTAACTTCTCACTTTTCTCACAGCTGCTCACTCACACACTCCAGAATTTGGCAGCTCTGGTGGGAAATGAATGATCTTTGGTTGCTTGTCGCTGTGAGTTGAGAAGGAGCACAGCAGCAGTGTGTACAGTGTAAAGAGCTGAAATGTTTACACTGTTTTTACTCCAAACTACCTACAGTTTAGCATGAAAGCATATGGAACCATCATGGATCATCTTTAAGTTCAGAAATGAGCTTTAAATTGTAATTAAGTTGAAGTTTAAAGACAATTTCAGACTAAACTAATGTACTAGATGCATAATATACCAAAGAATATACCTTTTAGCTCCATGTACCTCAGTGATGCAGTAACACTGCATAGAATTTACAATTTTGAAGACTTAGTACAACATTTAAAAATTGACAGCATTTCTGAATTCTTTTGTAATGACATTCCTTTTTTTTTTTTTAACAAAACAAAAGATCTACATACCACAGTTTATTATTAGCGTATCAACATTATGTGAGCACATGACCCTGTCCTGCCCTGCCCTGCCCTGTCCTGCCCTGGAATTTCAAGTACAAACAGGAGGTTACCTACGAATCAAATCCATCCCTATGTGCCGGAAATCAGTAACAGCACAGTGTGGGCACATACAGTGTCTGTGATCACATCATTGTTGATGCTAGGCTAATGCTAGGCTAATGCTAGGTTCCTGTTATTGGTTATCTATAGGTTAATGCAAACATAATTTGTCCAGAATTGCATTATATTTTTCTGCCAAATGATTTAGCAAACCCACTGCTTACACACACTCAGACACACAGGACCTGATGTTACTGGTTTGCTGGTGCTGATGGACTCTGACCTTCTACAGTAAACACCGGTGTGGTCGAGTTGGAGTTTACTTATACTTATTTGTTTTGTTGGAAGAAAAGAAAATGCACTTTGTCCCGCTGATGAAGGCTGATTATGGTCTGCTCGGGCTGCTGTTAGCGTCATGCAGTAAAACATTTATTCACAGACAGACGGTATTTTTTTGCCAAACATGTAAATATTGTATATAATAACATATTATATATTTCTATACAATTCAAACACCATTACTGCATATTCTATAAATCTGTATGTACAGTGGGTCTGATTTTACCCACACATACACATACACACACACACACACCCAGCAGGAGTGTTGCTTCATGTTCTGAATGGGTGTTTGATATTTCTGGTGTATGATTTATAAATGTTTGGAGAGTGTTTAATCGTTAATGTTTACCTTGTGCATATTTAATAAAGGCATCATGAAGGCACAAGGATTGCTGACCATTTTTTTGTTCAGGCATCAGTTAAACTAAAATCAGACAGTGTACACAATCCTTTATTGAAATCCATGTGTATTTAATGTGTGTGTGTGTGTGTGTGTGTGTGTGTGTGTGTGTGTGTGTGTTTTATCACTATGAAGCAAGCCTGGGGCAAATATGGAACGGAAAAAAAACTCCCTTAGCGGTAGGAGGAAGAAACCAGACTCAAAAGGTCGCCCATCCATCCGGGTGACACCAAGACTGTGATTATAAATCATTAAAAACCCCAAAGAGTGAGAAATATCACGAGCACCAGAGTGTGTAATGAGTAATGTCCTTTCTACAGTCTTTTACTCTCAGTTCGAGTTGTGGAACCAGGAGCTCCTGGACAACTCAAAAAATTAGCTCAACATCTAAGATTAGTATAGATTCAACCCAAACTCATCCATGCCCGAGTTTGAGCAAAAATCCTGCCTTTCCTGATGATTCTGTACACATCCTGCAAACATATTTATTCTCATAAACCCAGCTTTTATTTACAATAGAACATAGAAAACACATCAAATGTTTCACCTGAGGAAATGAACCATTTGAAGAAAAACATAGGGTGATTTTAAGTTTGATGGCTGCAACGTGTCTCAAAAGAGAACAACAAAAGTCTAAAAAAAAAAGTAAAAGTGTTCTAAAGATGAAACAGTTGAAGTTTTAGTCACTCTCTCAGAAATCAAGATTTACTCTTTTTGTGTTTTATAGTGAACAGTTTGTGAAAAGCATTGTTTTTATTTACATTTTACAACTGGGTCGCAATTTGTTTGGATTTATGGTTGTACTAAAAAAAATAATAATAAAAATAAATAAGCCAATTCATTAATAAAAAGAAAAACTCCATCATTTAATACATGCAACAGTTCATTGAATTCTTCTTTGTTACTATGAGAGTGTGAGTGAGTTGCTTTTAGTTTTGCTGTAAAACACTCAAAGCTGCACGCACAAAAGTTTATAAAACTTTCTTGTTTTGGCACAGGGGGTGCACAAACATTTACACGCCCTGTTTGCAGATCTCGTATACACTGCTAGTGCATGCTGTTGGAGCAGACTGGATCTGAATGGAGAGGTTCGGGGGAAGCTGTGGACACGGGGGAATGTAAAAATATACTCAGAGCTTCTGGGCTATTAATAAAAAAGCGCTCGGGTTTCTCCGCCCACAGAAAAGTGGACAGAAGGACAAAAGGACAGAGAGACAGGAGGACAGTAAGAGAGAGAGACGTGGGGTTTAACACAAACGCAGGACGGTTTTGATTTTGCATCACGGTTGATGGAGGGAGGACTGAAAGCGCAAAGGTAAGAAGTGAAATTGAAATTTTAGCGGCATTTACAGTCAGTGCGTCGAGAAACCTCCATTTCCTCCCCTCCCACACACACACACACACACACACACACACACACACACACACACACACACACACACACACACACACACACGGCATAGAAGCAGCAGTGAAACTGCTTCAGTAGAGATGAGCGGTATTGAGTGTAAACCGAAGCGCGTGCTGTACACCGAGCTGTCGGTATGAAAGCGCGCGCTGTGCCAACCCCTTAAATAGTCTCAGGTGTGCACAATGAACCAATCACCTCCCAGAGTGAGGTAAAGCACCAACCAATTAGAACAAAGCACAGGATTTTTTTTTAAATTTTCATTCATGATGCAAATATAAACATAAACAAACAATAGAAATATAAACTTAAATGACTATAGATTTGTTTATACACGTATACACAAACACACGTATACATACGTCTACACACACATACTCAACACTGCAGATGATTTCACACGCTGTGGATTTACACACACACACACACACACACACACACACACACACACACACACTAACCAATATTGTATTGTATTTATTAATTATTGTAAATTTTTCAGTATGTAAATGTGGTTTTATGTTTACCATCATGAACGTGTTTACTCGAGCTCAGTGTGCAGTTTAAACTAACATACTCATATATGTATCAAACCTTAACCCTACACTGACTGAGCCTTTCTTAATGGTGCTCAAAAAAGTAAAAATAAACCCTACAAGAAATAAAAGAGCGGACAGAACTAAAGACAACTGCAGTTATTATACGACTATCAACATCAGAGTGATGAAAACCACGAAATCATGAGTAATAATGCAAGCTGCCACCCCGATCCTGGTCTGCACTCTCAGAAATAACAGCACCAAAGGGTACTTTCTCTTTTCACTGGGGTGGTACCAACAAACCCACATCTTCTCTATGTTTACTATGTGTCTTTTAAACAAAAGCTAATTCCAAACTCTATCCAAATCACTGAATTCTTTTTTTATATATATTTTTGTCCATAAATATGTATTAAATCATTTCCAATAGTCTCATATCTCATTACTGGTGTTTCTCTCAGGTGTTTTGCTGCAAGGAGTGCCTGTATACAGTAGAGTTTCTATCCAATCAGATTGCAGCCAACACATCGCGTGTGGTCAGGGTCAAAGGTACTGTATCCGCTGTAAGGCCTTTAGAATCAGCACTGGGGCACTCGGTAGCATAAAATTCATAAGAATGAAGCTCTTGCTTTAACCAATCAGATTGTAGGTTGCTCTGAGGCCCTCTAGCAGGTGTTCAATAATGTCGCCATTTTCATGTCCTTTTATTGGACGGTCAGAGAGAACACTAGACAGAGCTTACAACCTGCATCTGTAGCAAACTGCACAAGCTCGAATATATTCATGTGGATTTGATCACTGTTTTTTTCATTTCTTCACAATTTCCTGCAAAAACAAAGCTGCATGTTGGTCTCTGGCCTGTAGGGGATGATGGTAACATTGTGTTCTTGTATCTGGCCTGTAGGAGGCGATGTTGACATTATGTGTTGTGTTGTTCCTGCTCCTGCCTGCATCATCTCTGGGCAACAACTGCTCTGAACACTGCAAAGCCTGTGGAGGACCTGAAAGAAACCAGTGCCTGCAGTGTCTACCAGGGTTTACGCTGCACGACAATGTGTGTGTGGGTGAGTACTCTGTGTGTGTGTGTGTGTGTGTGTGTGTGTGTGGGTGAGTACTCTGTGTGTGTGTTTGTGTGGGTGAGTACTCTGTGTGTGTGTGTGTGTGTGTGTGTGTGTGTGTGTGTGTGTGTGTGTGTGGGTGAGTACTCTGTTAGTGTGTGTGTGTGTGTGTGTGTGTGTGTGGGGATGAGTACTCTGTGTGTGTGTGTGTGTGTGTGTGTGTGTGTGTGTGTGTGTGTGTGTGTGTGTGTGTGGGGATGAGTACTCTGTGTGTGTGTGGGTGGGTGGGTGAGTACTCTGTGTGTGTGTGAGTACTCTGTGAGTGTGTGCAGGTGTGTGTGTGTGTGTGTGTGTGTGTGTGTGTGTGTGTGTGTGTGTGTGTCTGGGTAACTACTCTGTGAGTGTGTACATATGAGTGTGTGTGTGTGTGTGTGTGTGTGTGTGTGTGTGTGTGGGTGGGTGGGTGAGTACTCTGTGTGTGTATGTGTGTGTGTGTGTGTGTGTGTGTGTGTGTGTGTGTGTTGCATCTGTTTGACTCTGTTTCTTCTGTTGCAGACATTGATGAGTGTGGGACAGATTTGGGCAAGTGTCCAGATAACACCTACTGCATCAACACACATTCTACTTACGAGTGTAGAAGTGAGTAACACACACACACACACACACACACACACACACACAATGAATCAATGGAAAATCCACCTTGAACTATGCTACATACAGGAACCCTAATCTTTGTTTTTGCTGTCTTGTGTGTCAGGTTGTGACCGGGCGTGTATGGGCTGTATGGGCAGTGGTCCTGCTCGCTGTAAGAAATGTGCTCCAGGCTACAGATCCTCTAATCTCAAGTGTTTAGGTAAAGATAAGAGCATTATGACATCTTTTCCCATTTTCAGGGTAACAGGACGACATTAAAGAGCACAATAATCAGCAAATGATTCAACAACTCATATCTGTCTCCATAGTATTAATCTGATTATGATTGGGAATAGTTTATATGCATGACAGTTTTGGAGTTATACAATTGTTTTAGCATTGTGCTAACAGAGTGCTGTCCTTTTAGTTCTCTGAGCCACAACACCTTTACTAGAACTAACACAGACCACGGCCATTTTACCAGGGTTAACAGCGAGGCCACGCCTCATTCAAATCTGAATGTTGTTATTACTTGTCAGTATAAATTGTGACTAGCAGCCGTTTGTGTTTCAGACATAGACGAGTGCAGTGAAGAGGTGTTGCCCTGCTCAGATATCAATGCTCTGTGTGTGAATACTGAAGGATCATTTCAGTGCACCTGTGCACCAGGTTTTACACTCAAAGGCACGGTGTGTGTGAGGAACCAGACTCCTGGTGAGAAAACAGTCTTACAAATACACCTTTAAATCCTGTACTTCATTATATCATATATGTATATGTATATACATGGATATTATATAAATAAGAAGCTACTATTCTTTTTAGTTTATAGCTGCTATAATGTAAGCAAGAACAGATAAAAGTCATTATTAATGAATAAATTGCTGTGAAGTAAAAACTTTGCTCCACTTCCACACACCACACTGTCACGGATGATTTTGCTCGTGCCGGTTTATCCCTCATCAATCTTATCTATTATAATGTTCTCAGCAAGTGATTTGTTTCTCACACGTTTCCCCCTGATCTTCTCTTGCCTCTAGTCGGAGAGGAACCTGGCTTGTTCGATGATCTTCAGGATGACGAGGTGGAGGTGCTGAAGCAGATGTTCTTCGGCGTGATCCTGTGTGCTCTGGCTACACTAGCGGCTAAAGGAGACATGATGTTCACCTCAATGTTCATTGGGGCTGTGGCGGCTATGGTGGGCTACTGGCTCTCAGACAAGAGCGATCAGCTGTTGGGCAGTTTCCTGAGGGGCAGATAAAGTGCCCAGGAGGGCAAAGAGGACAGAGACTGAGAAGAGGAAAAGGACAACAGCATGGACTGGAACTCCACATTATACTCAATATACTTTTTGCTACATGTTTGTATTAAGTGCACACATTTAGGTTGATCCTTGTGAGCAATTTGAGGTTAAAAACAGCGATTATACATGTAATGTAGACATTAGGGGTGTAACGGTACACATATTTGTACAGGACTATTTTGTTAGAGGGTTTTCGGTACATGCGTAACGAGTACAATTCTTGTTTTACATGCGGAAGTGTTCCAATCTAATTTCCTTCATGAAATTAAGTGGCGAACCACAAGTGTGTTTAGTTTCCGCCTCGCACTTCGAGCCCAGTGGACTGGAACTGGAAACGTGATTTGTACTGTGCACGTAAAGAAAATGCATGAGTTTGCCATTGACAATGTTTTTATTACAGTCTAGAGATATGGATTCTTTTACATTTTATGTACAACTTCAGGAATGTATCTAAAACTCTTTTTTATTTTTCTATAACATTTAAACAATTTCTTTTATTTTATTGAATACATTTACTATGTTCCTGTTTATTCAATTACTTTAATCAGTGAATCAGTATAATAAAAGTGTACTGCATTGATTTGATCTAATAAATTCAAATGTTTATAAATTGTAAACTGCTGATGTTCACAAATGTAAACAATAATAAAATACAAAGTTAATAATTAAGACAAGTGATATTATGTGTATTATTTCTTCCCCTGACTGTTCTGAAATTAAACTGAACTGTGAATTAAAAACTGAGGTACAAACCGAACCGCGACTATTGTGTACCGTTACACCCCTAATATGCATCAATCAGATAGAACATGAATCAGAATGAATGTTAAATAAATTGGATAAAAACTTCTTGACATACGCCTCATTGATATTGCTTTCTATTAGAGCTCTTAAATAGCAGCACTTCAAACTCGGTCAGCTACAGGACAAAAATACAAAAATCAGGTCCAAGTTTTGTGTAAATAAACCTGTGTGTTAGGGATCAATAATGGATCCGGATTGTAAGTTTACAGCGAACACGCGGACCACACTGAGTTCAGAAAGAATGTCGCTCTTTATTGAATGGATAGAAATCAACTGGCCAAACACTCAGTAACATTTTTTTCTCGATTACGACACCTGGAGGGGTGCAGAGGGACAGCAGAGTCCCACCGCACATCGGAAACACCAAACATGACATACAGAATCCATGCTGAACTGCTCGATCTCTCACCCGGTATCTAACATCACATCCTGTAATGACACACACAATCTCACACACACACACACACACACTCCAATATAACTACTCATGCAAAACACACACACGCAGAACGACAATCGCATTCATAATCCCCATGCTAACACACTTTGTTATTTGCACAGACAAGAACAACTCATTCTCAAAAACAAAAAAAAAACCCTGACAGGCTGCGATGTGGATGTGTCTCACATACGAGGACGGATAAATGTGTAAAAAATAAAATCCCCCGCTTTTTTCCACGCACGTTACTCATTCGGCATGCAAACGCTCACAACGGGTTTCTTCTTCTGTATCGTTACTGCACATTGGAAAAGACATTCACAAACAGTATATTGTAAATCTGACATGTTCCCAATCCAGAAACTATTAAAAAATTCAACAAATGATACAACGTTAAAGTAAAAACACAAATGTAGATAAATCAGTTTGTTCAATAAATAAATAAATAAATAAATAAATAAATAAATAAACAATTTCCTTTTTTTAAACATTGGTCACAGTGTTTTAGTTTTTCTTTTTTTTTTTTCCATTTTCCATACAGAGTTTGTGTACTTTTGACATCATGAACACGATACAACACGTGCACACGCACACACGCGCGCACACACATATTTTGTTCATAATTGTTTTTTTCTCAGTCTCAAACCCACAGTCTTTTTCATGTAAAGTGTGAAGTGTGTTTAGAGCATGACACCCATCTGCTCTATATCTGTCTATTGATTTTTTATATTTATATATATATTTGTATGTATATACTGTATATTCTACATTACAATTTCCACATATGATTTCATGGTAGGAGACGTCACTCCTGCTTCAAGTATCCAGTTGGTTAAAGAACCTGAAAATGGAGGATTTAAAGAAAAAATCCTTTTACTGTTTAAAAGTTACACATACTGACTACAAAGAAGCAATTGCACAGAAGATGGCGATAATGTCGTGAGGTTCTCTTAGATGACCAATTTGGCTTTGTACAGGTGGTGTGGAGGGGCATGTAGCATCAGGAGCACGCTAAGATAAAGGCAAGTGTGGCAGGACGCTCCATGATGCTCCAGCAGACTAACTGACTGAGTCGAGATTCTAAAAGGTAATAAATCAGTGTTCATCTGGAAACCGTCAGCAATTATTAATTATATGAGGAGGAGGTAACTTGGTGGTTGAGGCCCTTAACCCATTAACGACTCAGGTGTACGAATAGAATGAATGTCACTCTGGATAAGGGCATCTGCCAAATAATGTCAATTATGAGCTTCATTATTTTAGTAATAAATCCATTTGTCCACTAAAGCAAAAACAACAGTGAATTCTTTTCCACATAAATGGAGTTTTTCTGTACTGTAGTATCTCCAAACACCCAGAAGGTTAAGGGTGACTCTGTATGAAGAATACTGTCCTAAAGCTGAAGTGACATTTAAGTATTCACATCTTATGTGCTCTTGTTGAACTTTTTTATTTTTAGGTGTAAATAAGTGTTCGGTTTTAGTTCTAAATTGTTTTCACCAATACTTTTACAATGCTCACTAATTCATCTCTGTCGTTAGCTAGATAACGCTCTGTTGACTGTGTTTCCCGGTTGTCACGTGACAGTGTTCACGTGACTTTATTCGCATCATATTCGAGCGGTTTTGTCTGTTTGGTTTCACAAGGCAAAAATCAGCTCCAGCCGAATTCTCAGGGAACTACAGCAACAATAATATGTTTTATATCTAGCTATTATTTTAGAATGAAAAACCATGAAAACGTGTCTACATTTGGGGAAAATGCGATACGCTTTTGCAACACGCACATTTGAGATCGACAAAAAAAGTGAACGCTAAAACAGTGAGACTGAGACGTTCAACTCAAGAAGTAGAGGTAACAAGTGAGCTTTTTAAATTTAGGAGAGCTGTTGAAGTTCTAAATCGCCGATTACAAACAGGGTTTAGAAGCAGGAGATGTTCTACAACACTGGCGTGACATTCTGTGACTACAGCGATGATCTGAAGGAATGGGAAGGAATAAATCACAGTTACTGTACAAAAAAATCGATAGTAACAGTCAGGTCTTGGTCTTATTACTCTACAGTGATCAGTCAAGCCACCACAGATGCAGATTCTCTAGTTGTCTGCTAAGAACATCGAGACAAAAACACAGGTAATACGTTTTTAAATCCTCCAACAAGCCACGAGAGCCACGAGTCGCAATTATTCAAGCTACCAGAAACAGGATATCACTCAAATCATTCATTATCACCATGTACATAAATTACAGTTAAAGGGAAATTACTGGCGTCTGATTTGCTAACTGGGAAGACTTCGCCACAACACTGTGTAGGCGCGTGCCTATAATATTCCAATTTTCATGCATAGACAAGTCTGAATTTTTATTCATCGTCTTGTTTGTTCAGTTTTGTTCTTGAGCTAAACATCGAGGGGGAAGTTGTAGCTCAATGATTTGTTGAATCTGCTTATCGTGTGCTTAGAAGACGATTGCCCAAAGATCAGGGTCTGAGTGCTATCTGGGAGGAACTCTTGTTGTTTTTTTGTTTTCTTAAACTTAAAGAAAGAAATGCTTATCTACCTTGATTAAGCAAATCCAACGATCCTTCAACATGGTGCATCTAACTCTTCATTTTTCATTACTTTTGTGCATAGATCTTTATGACAAGATCTTGTTATGGGCCTCACACTCTAAAGGATTGTAACAGACACATCACAGCACTCAGGAACACTTACAGTATCTTCTACCTTTTTTTTACATTATGTATTTGTGGGCACAATATGTTGCCCACCACCACTTGATATACACTGATGTACAGATTTTCTTTAGAAACGAGCCACTATGTAGGAGAAGTGATTAGGTGGTTGTTGTCAGGGAAATAAAACAATGGTATGGTGAGAAAATGACCTCTAATGAGATCTTCAGGCCTTGACCTTTATCAAATAAAGTTAGCATTACACTGACTGAAAAATGCGACTTAATTTTCTTTTACCTGGACGTTTTGCTTACAAACAACAACAGTCAGATTGTTTTGTTATTATATGAAAGGTGAGTGTACTGATACCATTTCTGAGCACACAACATGTATTACAGACCTGAACTGTGACCAGTCAAGTGCCTCTCAATGAACAGCAAAGCAACGCATAGTAACAGGACACCAGTCAATGCAGCGATGGCTGTTTCCATCCATGTTTAGATGTAAAGCACCAATAAAAGCACCATTAGGAACAAAACCCTGGAGTCGGGTAGGAGATTCTGGGTTTTTTTAACCACCTTTGGGTGATTTATCTCAAAATGATTGTGGCGATGATTTTGGCTGAAGCCAGATGGCGGAGGGGGTGCATAGGTGCATGGTGTCACCCATAACCAAGATTCTATTAAGAATCATGAGCAGAAAGAGCAACAAATGCAGTTGACACACTGATTACAGAGGCATCCCCTGATATCCGGTAAAGAAAATCACTTACTAGTTAACTACTATGCATAAATGACCATCTGAACTTGATAAGTTTGGCTAAAGCTAGCTTGTTTGAGACAGCAATGAACTCTCATTGGAGTACAATAAGCAAAACACAATTAATTACTTTGCTAATAGCACCCTAAAATAAGGTACTATATAGAACTTGCTTGCATTTGAGTACCAAACGAGAATTAGCTAGCTAGCATGAAAGTTAGTCACTCTCACTATAAAATGAAACGTACAGTAACATAATTAGCATCACCAGATTGCTAGTTAGCTCATTACCTTGATCTTATACACTACTTAAGGGTCCTCTTATAAGGATGTCGAGGGAATGCACTCAAGCGTATTCTGACCAGTATGCTAGTCAACCATAATGCTGCAGAGACAGCTTCCAATCCTGGTACATATCTGTACTGGAGCTAACCTTTCCATGTTGTCCAGCTAACTCACCACTGTCTCTAAGGAGCCACCAAAAACTTCCCTCAGATTCCTTTGTTTTACTCAAAGCTAAAACATACCAAAATGTTTATCAAATTATGGTTTTGTAAACAAAACAGTAAAAACTTTCTGGACAATCCATTTTTAAACAACGTCGAACATTGTTTTTGAAGACACAAGTCTGGAACCTTCTGGCAGATGACGAAGAGGCATGACATGATTGAATTAGATTTTGATTGGCGGGACCCATCTTTCCAGGCTCAGCAGCTGAGTCTGAGAGGGAGCGTGGACGAGCAGACAGAGTCACATATAAGTGGCTTTGGACGAGCAGGTGAGAAGGACGAAAGCAGGTCAAATGCATGTGAGTTCACCTTACAGGCTCTCATTCAAGAACTTTTTTTTTTTTTCACCAGGCACCAGGTGCACTTGTGTCTCCAACATCCAGACCTGCACATCTCTCCATCCTGATCTCCTCTCCCATCTGCAAGATTTAAGAGCAGTAGAGTTACTCTTATGTTGATTTTGTGTAAATTTACACATCTGTAGTTATATACTATACAGACTAATTAACAATACTTCAGATTATTGTATTCACCAGATGGCACCTCAGATGATGTGTGTTGAGTGAGATGAATTCAGTAAAATAAAGTTACTGTGTTGCAATAAACTCATAAATATTTTCACAAAATTCATTTTGTGTCTAAATGCATTTCTGATTCGAAGTACAATACAGTTTCTGGTATTCCTACCTGCTCGGGTGTGAGTCTGCACACTGGCCTCAAACACACACACACACACACACACACACACACACACACACACACACACCCTTCCAGCTCCACTTCCTCAGTGTGAAGGCCCCCTGCTGAAGCATTGGTCTGATAGAAGATAGAGTCCGGCCAAGTGGATAATGGATAGTTTCATCTGTATGACATGGCTATGCAGCTCCAACCCTCATCTGGGATCTTTTCAAAAAGAGGAAAAGAAAGAATTGTAGTGGATTGTTTGAATGTTACGACTCTTAGCTCTTAACTTAACATTCAAACATTCAACTCCAAGATCATTTGAAACTGTAACCCACTAGTGAACAGTAAGTAAGTAAATTAAGTTTGTTACTGTACTTAAGTAGTTTTTTCATGTATTTGTTCTTCACTCTTTACATTTCCACTTGGGGAGTCTTTTACTTTAAATTCACTACATTCGAAGGGGCATCCACACAAAAAAACTTTAATTTTTTACAACAATTTGCACGGTTGCATGGATTATTATATCATGTCACGGTGAATGAATCTGCTCGGGACTCCCACGGCCCGGAGGAGTTCCCTCACTCATACACACAGAAAGGAGAGGCGGGGGGTTGGGGGACCTCTCCTTAGCCTTCAGGGTTTCCAATGGGAGAACTGACAAGACCTGGAGTGACCACCATATTTACACCATTTTCTTTACAAAGTTGAAAAGAAGGTTTTGTGCTCATGATAATTTGAATAGAAATCAATCAGTGTTTGAGTCATTAATATCATTCTATTAATAGATCAGTGTGCTGAGAGTCACATTCGAGTCTTTACACATAAACTGAGGTGATTAAGTAAAGAGTCTTGTGATAAAAATTATAACAGGAAAATTCTAGTTATAATAAATTATAGCACTTTCAATACATAAGTACAATTGAAGGCAAAAACTTCTTTTACTTTTACTCAAGTGGAAGTTTAAAGAGACACTTTTACTGTTACTGGAGGAACATTTTACCGAGTGAATCTCTACTTTAACTCAACCACATGCTTCGTGTACTTCATACACCACTGGTGAAAACAGGTTGAAAGTCATAAGCTTATAAGCAAATCACTGATTTGACTTAGTGGCATTTAGGACAAAAAACATTCTCTCACCCTGTAAAAGATCGGCACAGCTTTGGTTTGAAATGGTTACGCCCAAATGCCTTCCTCGTCATCCTGTGAATGGTAGAATTAAGTTTTAAAATTTTAAAATGTTTAAAGTTTTAAGTTTAAAAATTTAGATGAAAGGTCATGAGACATGCCATAAGATAACCATCTAATATGGAATTTTACAGCTAGCAATACAGCTAGAATTTTACAGCTAGCAATAATCTAAACCCACCGGATCTGGAGTGGGTCTGTGTCCTGCATTTGGTGGCCCACGGGCAGGGGCACGATGGTGCGGAGCGGTGTGTCGAGGGTGAGGTCCATGAGGAGCAGCATGAGGAGGGTGGTGGGGGTGCTGAGGGTGTTGGGGATGTTGAGGGTGTTGAGGGTGTTGAGGGTGTTGAGGGTGGGGGCCCTGCTGTGGTGGTGGCCCATGTTGAGGGTGCTGCGGGTGTTGCTGAGGGGGCGCACGGTGTGTGGGTGCTGTGGGTGAGGTTGTTGGGGCCTGGTTGGGTGTTGGTGGGGACCAGGTGGCTGGGGTGTTGGGGGTATGGTGGATGAGGTGTCTGTTGATGATGGGCATGTGGAGGTAGGGATTGTGGATGTTGGGGATGGAGGGTGTGTTGGTAGGGGGTTGCTGTTGAGGAGGGGGCATGTGGGTACAAAGGTTGTCCTTGGGCAGGAGGTGGGGCCTGTGGGTGGGAATGGGGATGTGGGTGGGGTGGCCCCGGTTGGAGGTGGTGAGGGAGGCCATGAGGGTGGTAGTGGTCATCTTCATAGTTGTCTGCCATCAATTTCATTCGACTCTGGGTCTGTCAAGATGAACACTTTTAATCAGATCATTTGTAGCAGCAACAAATAAACAGTCATTTGAGCAGTGAACAAGTGATTTGAGTGTTTTGCAGGTGGTAGCAAGCATTTTTAAATGTTGTACAAGTCATTTTAGAATAGTGCAAATGCTTCTAAATATTCTGAAAGCATTCTTGACTTTTCCATAAATATCATGCATTAGCAACTGTGAGCATTCGAAGTGGTAGCTCTGATTAATGCACTGGCCTTTTGACTAGAAAGTCATGAGTTCAAATCCCAGCACCACCAAACAAAGAAGCTGGGCCCTTGAACAACTGCTCAGTTGTAATTTTAAGTCGCTCTAGATAAGAGTGGCTGCAAAATGCCAAAGGTCTTGTGCAAGCGTTTAACACACAAGACGGATATTAATATTTCTAAGTATCTTGTGAGTGTTGCTCTGAGGGCTCTGTGTGAGTGTGCATGTTGCGTGTTCTGAGCTCACCTGCTGCTTGAGTTGCTGCATTAGTCTATCCTTCTCACGCTTTAATGACATGACCTCCTCCTGGGTTTTCTTCTTATTAGATGAAGAAAGCTCCAGTAGGGCGATGTTGGCATCCTTCTCGCTAATGGCAGCCAGTAGGGCTTGCTGCCTACACACGAGGAGAGTTCCAAAGACAAGGTCATGAGAAACTAACTGTGTGTATGTGCTGTCAGTGTATGAAAGGGACTTAGACTAGAGCCCCAGGGAAACCACAAACAAAAAAAGATGTTCTCACTTCATCTCCAAAATTTCCTCTAGCTGTTTGCGTCTCTCCTGTCGGAGGTTGGTCAGGTGACCATCCCTCTCTGCCAAAGACTGCTGGGTTGAGGACAAGCGCTGTTTAGTTGCATCAAGCTCCTGCCTCGTCTTTTCCAACATCGTCATCAATTCCTCCATCTAAGAGACAGGGAATGTTTGTCAGAGGAGCATGGCTATCAGAGCATGCAAAACTCATTGTTGCAGTTCTCCATAATTGGTGTTTAAGATGTTTGCATTGAAAGCTGCACACAGACCTTGGCGTTGTCCATTGGGTTGTCTTTGCGAGGATCTGGAAGGATGCCACTCCCCTTTTTATCTCCTTGCTGGCCAATCTTTAAGCCGGGACCCTTTTTGTTCTGGTCTTTGCTTTGCCTGGAATTTGGAGGAAATTGGTAGTTACATTACATTAGTTAGCTGGAGCACTTAAACTAACCATACACAACACAACTTCTTTTTTAATTTACCAAACTTTGGTCTACTTTAACACCAGGTGAAATTTCACTCCTTTTAAATGACATTTGTTTTTAATGAAGTAAATAAACACTAGTGTTTAACACTTCTTGACTTTTGCCATTCTTGCACATAAATCATAATTTGCTATATTACTGAAATGTATAGCAAACGTTGCTGAAAAGAAAAAAATGAGCCAAGGTTGTGAGGAAGAAAGAAATATATATCTGCCAGGCCACCACTTACCTTGGTGCAAGACTGCAGGACAGGAAAAGAAGGAGAGCAAAGAAGAGTAGCAGAAAAAAAGAAAAAATTAGAGTCATTGGAAACATAGCTGAACCGGAGAAAACAGAGAGGAGGCCAGAAATTCAAATCAGGTCCTGAAGAAGATAATGCAGGTTGCTTCTTTATCATTATGATCATCATCATCATTAGTTTGGCCTCACAAGGCATGTGAGCACCAACATGCAGCAGCCTAATCAGCCCAGCTTGGACAGGAGCAATGAAATTTCTAGGGTGCTAGGGAACAAGGGTGCAACAAGAAGACCAAAATATACAGTAAGTAGTCAAGGATGCAAGACTTTGTTTGGTTTTTGAGTACAGAAGCAATATGGGCTTTAAAGGAATGATGCACCTCAAAAATACTAACGTTGCTAACAATGAAAAAGGTGACTATCAGAAATCAGTTAGCATGTCTGCAAATGTAGTGCTAACTGATCCCTGCTAGTTCCATTTACTTAGCGGCGTTAGCTCTTTTGGTGACGTATTCTTTTAACGCCTTAGATTAAGGGGGAAGTGCTTTTAAATGCAACGTGAGAAAGAAGCACAAGAGACAGAGGTTAAAAAAGAGAGGGAGCTGATGAAGGGAAAAGAGCAGAGACAAGGTCAGGACTGGTTACGATGCAAATGTGTGTGAATCAGTGATGTTAAGAAATGGGGCATGGAATCTTTGGGGGTAAAATCGTTCCACATCAGCTAGCATACAGCATATGGAGACAATGCTTTAAGAGTTTGACACAAAGTGAAGGACATAAAAGCATGATACCAAAATCCCCACAACACCAGAAACTAACACAAAATATGCCATACCACATACAGCAATACAGACCACACTGCCTTTTTATGCAATCACCAAGATGCAGTAGTTTTTGGAGCACAATGTATTTCCACTATATTTATGCTGTAAGGGCCAGGGGGTGTAGAGCAGCTGCCCAGAAATAGCACACATGATGCACACAATCACAGAAATGCAGTCACTCAGAGATATGAAGAGAAAGTAAGAGAGAGCAAAAGAGAAATAAGAGAAAAGAAAAGAAAAGAAAAGAAAAGAAAAGAAAAGAAAAGAAAGACATGCAGAGAGACAGACAGAGAGACACTCAGGCAGGTACAGCCGAGCCGTGATTCAGGGCAGAGCACTCACTTTCCCAGGAAGTCCCACACCATGCCCCCAATCTGCTGAGGGGCAGCGGACACTGAGGGGGTCGAGTCAGCAGGAGCTCTGCCCCCAGGGCGGGGCATAGAGGCAAGGGACAAAAAGGGTTGAGGACACAGATGGGTGGAGTCATGATTGTATTGGCAGGGATAAGCATTGGATGCAGAGACAAGAAACAGACAAATGGAGATGTATATGAGCACAAACACAAGAGAAAGATGTGAAATGAGTGAGAGATGGAGAGAGAGAACAAGACAGAGGGAGAAAGAAGGAAGAGGATTGTGAGATTTTAGAGAATAGAATTATGACATGATGTAGGAGAGACAAAGAAAAAGAGAAAAAGAGGGCAAGCCAGCAGAAAAAAAAGAAAAGAAAAGAAGACACAAAGTTCAGAACAGAGAAATGCAACAGTAGTTTAAGAGGGACAGAGGGCGCTAGTGAGTCTTTGTAAAATATCTCAGTATACTGTCTTGTTTTTTCTTTACAGATGGACTTAATTCTGTTCTCAACATGCTAACCTTTCCTCACTGGTGGTTTACTTCAAATGATGTAAGAACTGAACAAACACAAAAACACTGAGTTATCAGTATATTTTGGGGTTAAAACATCATTTCCTTTTGAGTTACATCACCTCCTGAACAAAAATCTCTATACAGTTTCCTAAACTGGATTTTCAAAGATTGAAGGAAGCAGGACTTCGCGTCTCTAATCAAAACTACCAAAAAATCACAGGTGAAATGTAAAGTTTAAAGTATTAGCTGACTATAGATTTTTTTTTTTTTATTGGGCAGCATTTAACGAACACCTAAAGCATCTGATTTCACGGCAAATATCGATTAGCTTTAATGTTTGATTACATTATTACACCAACTAGAGGTGGATTATTAGTGTATTTTACTGATACCAATAGGGAGGTTGGGTTGCACTCGACGATGATTAATCAACCAATAGTTTTTAAAAACATTGTTAAAAACATAACACTCCATGTAAAATAGTACTGAACTTTATTACAAAAAAAAGTACTGAACCAATGAAAATGACCATATTAATTTATAGATATAAATTATAAATAACAAATATAATATATCGCTCTCCATGCAGCGCAGTGTCCCGTGTAAAAACAAACAGCATGTGGTGTCGGTGATTCGCCTCTAGAGGCCGCTCTTGTAATGAAAGCGGACCGGAAGCAAGAAAAAAACATCGTATGGATTTTTGCTTATAGCCGATAGTTATCTATCTGTTAACTATCAGTGACGATGAATCTGCAAAACCAAATAACTGGTCGACTTCTACCAGTAACCACATCATTATATACTCTAAAAATCCCATTCACAAAAAAGACCATGATGTAAAAATTATGGTGGATAAGCAGTGCTACACACGTTACCAAAATTCTCTGTAAGTCCTAAAAAAAAGCCTGCACCAGATAATTAATTAACAAAAATATATAAATAAATAAAAAAAACGAATAAAGCTGACTAAAAAAAATCAGGTTTTATATGAACAACACAGTAATGAATAAGAGATCAGAGAAATCATTTCCTACAAAACACAAATCCAGTGTCCAAATTCCAGTGAAATATCAGTAAAGTTTAGCATCCTCACCTCTCCAGCTCAGCAATTTTTTTGTCCTTGTCATTCTTCTCGCTCTCCACATCCCGGAGGATATCCAGCAGCCTCTCCACCTCAGTTTGTGCTTTCCCTGACTCTTCCTTGTAGAAGGCCACTTCCTTCTCAAGGATCTTAAAACGCTCCATAAAGTCCGGGTTTCCACGAGAACCCTGCTGAACCTCCACCTCGTGCGCCTTCTGGAGATTAAAAAAAAGTGAGAATGGATGGATGATAGCAGTAAATGGAAGTGAGTCTTATAAAGTCAGACAGCCTGTTCTGTGGAGCTCTGGTGAGCTGTGCTGTGAATCTGAGTTGCTCTAAGAACTCACGTGCAAAGCAACAGATTTTCTCAGACTGATCTAAACTACTTGGATACGGATATGGACACTGCTTATCTGTGCGAGATCGCCAATCCCAAGAGCCTCCTTTGGATGTGTGTAAAAACCGAGCCAGAGGACGCTATGCTTTTCTTCACAAATGTGTGTCTTCAAGCTCAGAACAGTTCAGACTCATTTAAAGCACATGAACAACAACAACATCCACAACTGACGATGACAAACACAGTAGAGTCAAAGACAAAACACAGAGATGCAGGCGGAAATTTCACACTGTGACACATATCTATACTCTGTTATCCATAAATCTAGACACAGATGTTCTCACACAGATTGACAGGACAGAAGTGAAAGTGGCAGGATGTTGACCAGCAAACCAGTAAATGAGGCCATGCAGACAAACTCCACTTGCAATGCTTGTTCACACACAGCCCGAGAGATGAGCAGTCAATCTTTACAAAAGCTTTATCATAAAAGCAGGGATGGTACTGGCAGCATAGTTCAGGCATGAGGAACCCCATCTGGATGGTGTTTAGGACCTATGTGGGATTATTCTCTACTCTAGATTTCATTAATCTAGCTGGAGACTTTCAGTCTAACATTTCTGCAAGTGAAGGAGCTGAGCCATTCGGCAAATAAACAGGAAGGATGAGGATGAAGGAGGAGTTTACAGAAAGTAACATAAAGCCATGTAACAGATGTGATGTGGATCCACCATTCAAGAGTTTTAAACCTTGAGTCATTGAGCAGCCACTTTTCGCATCTTTAGAGAAGATCCTGCCCAATTTATTCACGCTCAAACAAAGAAGGTGAGAACTAACCTCCATCATAAGCTCGCATCTTTTGCGACTTGCTGTTTATTCAGCATCACAGGCCAATGCAACACACTCTTTGGAGTTGACAGGCAGCTGTGATTGGCTGGTAGTGCTGTGATTGACAGGAAGAATGACTTTACTCCTCCCTCCTAAAGAGCACAGGCTCCCTCACATGTCTATCCTGTCATCAAACTCATTTAATGTTTTAAACTGTGATGTAATGTGCATGTTTTTGTAGTGTGTGTGTGTGGGGGCGGAGTTTGGAGGGGTTTCCCATGCTGTCAGTATGCGCCATGTGTGGGGGTCCTGAGAGACACTTACAGGGTTGTTCATCTGATTGAACAGCTGCTCAGCTTGCTGCATTGCAACGGCGAGGAGGAGAAGAAAAGGAGGAGAAAATGGTGGAGGGGAGAAGTTAAACATGACAAAGAGGATGAAAGATGAAGAAGGGAGGGCCAGAGAAACATTGTAGGGTTTAGCATTAGCTGCATTTTTTTAGGACAAGGTACAATATAAGTTGCTTTTTTTTTTTTAATAATCACTGATCCAGGAACAGGCTTTATTCTGAAACCTGTCTGAGCTGTTATTAAGAGAAACAGCAGAACTGATCTCGGATCAGTGGGTAAAAAAGAGCAACATACTGAATGAAAGACATGAGCGGGTGCGTGAGGGGGCATACAGCGACTAACAGAGGGAGGATGGAGTGCAGATTACACTAACCGCCAGGTTATATGCGGCCCAGGGTTGATATTTTAGTAGCCAGTTCTATTACATCATTTTATTTCAGCTTGTTTGTTCAGCTTGGTGATTTAGTAACCACACACAAAGCAGTGACATCTCTGTAGAATGTTGTGAAGCCTTGCATAGTGAGATTATTAGTAACCAAATATTCATGTCTTCGGTTTCATTATTATTGTCCAAAGCGACCTGAAACCTCAGGAAAATCGGCACGTGAATTAGCCAAGAGGGTTCATTGTATAACGTCCTCTGACAGAGCGAACTTCCCGGGAAGATTTCACCATGCTGCCATATTGCAGGAATTATGATCATTTTCGGGAAATGTCCCTACATTCAATTATGGTAAATAATTGAAAATACATGGCATGAAAGATAATACTTTTTTTTATATATAAATATGTAACTAATTTGTGTATTTTTACAATGTTAAGTGAAATTAATTAATTAACTTGAATTAAATCAATAAATACATACATACAAATACATATTTAATTAATTGAGATTAATCAAATGATTGTCATGAATTAACTCGTAATTAATCGCAACTTAAATTTGATCTGTTCTAAATTTACCTTCAATTAATACTTTCAGGATTTTAAAGCTCTATTCAGCATGTGCATGGACAAATATTGATGCTTTATGCAAATGTTTATTATTAATGAAACCAAACTCAACATAGAGCATGAAGTCTAAATATTCTTGTCAATGTTTTAAAGTAATTATGGGGTTTTAAATTACATAAATCATCAGGACACCAAATGAACTTTTGCTATGTTTCCACACGGACGGTTTTGGTTGCCGGATGTGTGGACGATTTTGGTGCTGATTTGAGACTTGACGCATAAGTAAAAAAAAATGTTTGTGATTAAATTTTTTGAATGATTTTATCTGAGTTAAGAAAGGATGTGAATAAATGAATAAAGGTTTTGATTTCGCCTCTTTTATATTTCTTTATTAATATTTTGAATAAAAATGGTCAAAGAAGTTTTAGAAAGAAGTTTAATTTCTATAGTCCTTTGAGAAGATACTAAAATGGTTGCTGAAATGTGAGGGGTGTACTTACTTTTGTGACATAATGTCCATAAACAACCATTAAATAAGTAAATGTATAAGTAAATAAATAAGTACAATGATGATCTTTTCAAATTTTGTTTTTTCTGTAGTTTTAAACTAAGTAACTGAGCCAGTAAACGTTTCTTGAATTTACATGAATGGTTCTATGCAGTGCGTTCATTCATTTATAAAACTGCATGAATTCGGATTTTTCGTACCTTCTGCAGCTGCGTCTCCAGTTTACTGCACTCCTCCTTCTTCTGCTCAATGGCAATCTCCAATGATTTCAGCTTGGAGTCTTTCTTCAGGCCGGATGAGGCCAAAGAAGAGGCATGTTCTTTCAGGTCTATTAAACTAGACTGGAGACAGAGGAAGAGAGAGAAAGCAAGACGTTAGAGAACAGATGGTACACTAGGAAAATATCCTGTAGTGTGCAAAAGGGTGCACACACACACACACACACACACGCTAACCTCTTTCTCAGTAAGTTCCACTTGCAGACTGCTGACCTTCTCCTTCAGCTCCTTGTTCTCTTTCTTGTATGAGTCGAGCTCATCCATGCGCTCACGGTCCTCTCGCTCTCTCTGCTCCTTCAGACGCTCGATGATCCGCTCCTGAGATGCAGGACACTCATTTCCACGTTCATATTCACAATCATGTTCACAATCATACAGTAAAGACCTCATCAAACATGAACCACACCACATATACTCTGATAAGGGCAGAGGCCAAGATTTCTTTTTAGCCAAAGACCATACATTCTTTACTGTACAGAGGCCACGCCTTCTTTACAATACAGAGGCCACGCCCCTTAACTGTACAGAGGCCACACCTCCTTTTGGGCAGTTCACCTTCTCAGACAGAGCCTCCTCCAGTGTGGCAAGTGCTGTGTCTGTGTTGGTCGAGTCGGTCTGCAGAGACTTCACTCGGTCCTTCAGGTTCCCCAGCTGTTTATCTTTATCTCGCAGCTGCTCCTGCAGGTTCTCGATCTGACACACAGAGAAGAAAAAAAAAGGAGTGTGAGAGAGAGCTGTAACATGTACAGGTTCTTGTGTTGCCACAGCGATTCGTTTCCCTTCCCAGGAGACGTACCTTCTTTTGCAACACGTTGATCTTGCGCTCCTTGACCTCTAGCATGTCCTTCATGTCACGGATCTCCCCGGCGAGGGTGCCTTTCTCCTCGGTCAGGTCCTGCAGCTGCTTGCTCTTTTTATTGAGGAACGACTCTTTCTCCTCAAGACGCAGCCTGAGGGCATCCACCTGCATCACACACACACACACACACACACACACACACACACACACACACACACACGCATAAACAAACATCACCAAAACCCACATCCCATAATATTCCTCTACACAAAACAATGCATCAAGTCTGCTGTTAACACACTGTAACTAAAGAATAATAATATTGTGTGTGTGTGTGTGTGTGTGTGTGTGTGTGTGTGTGTGTGTGTGTGTGTGTGTGTTTGTGTGTGTGTGTGAGAGAGACCTCAGTCTGGAGGATAGCGGCTCGCTGCTCTTTGGCTGTCAGAGATTCTTTGAGAACCTCGATGTGCTGCTTACAGTCTGAGTTCTGATTGTTCAGGGTCTCCAGCTTGGTCTGCAAAGCCAGAAGCTCAGACTCCTTCTTCGACAGCTCCTGCTTCAGCTGATCAATCTGAGGAGCAATGAAATACATGATATTAAAACTGTATAAATGTTTGTGTAACTAAAAGTCAAAAGCAGCAATGAAACAGATTAAGTGAAGTAAAGAAGGTAAGAGTGACGG
This sequence comes from Silurus meridionalis, assembly GCF_014805685.1. Classification (NCBI taxonomy): domain Eukaryota; kingdom Metazoa; phylum Chordata; class Actinopteri; order Siluriformes; family Siluridae; genus Silurus; species Silurus meridionalis. The sequence goes on from NC_060902.1 coordinate 17,679,407, forward strand.
TGCACCTGACTGCAGGACAGGAAATAAAACCCTGCAGAACTTCACACTTAATCATCGTTTATAACAAATGTCATGTAAATTAATAAATTATCTGTAATTAAATTCACAGTAAACATACAAAACACTTACGTTTTTTTATCACTTAACACATGACATGTAACCAAAACCCAACACACACAACAAATTAATCACACCCAACACACCAATTACACTCATTACACCCAACACACCAATACATCAATTACACCCAACACACCAATTACACTCATTACACCCAACACACAATTACACTCATTACACCCAACACCAATTACATCAATTACACCCAACACACAAATTACACTCATTACACCCAACACACCCAATACATCAATTACACCCAACACACCAATTACACTCATTACACCCAACACACCAATTACACTCATTACACCCAACACCCAATACATCAATTACACCCAACACACCAATTACACTCATTACACCCAACACACCCAATACATCAATTACACCCAACACCCAATACATCAATTACACCCAACACAATTACACTCATTACACAACACACCAATTACACTCATTACACAACACACCAATTACATCAATTACACCAACACACCAATTACACTCATTACACCCAACACACCCAATACATCAATTACACCCAACACACCAATTACACTCATTACACCCAACACACCCAAAATTAATCACACCCAACACACTAATTACACTCATTACACCCAACACACCAATAACACTCATTACACCAACACACCCAATACATCAATTACACCAACACACCAATTACACTCATTACACCCAACACACCCAATACATCAATTACACCCAACACACCAATTACACTCATTACACCCAACACACCCAATACATCAATCACCCAACACACTAATTACAGTCATTACACCCAACACCCAATACATCAATCACACCAACACACTAATTACAGTCATTACACCCAACACGCACAAAAATTTATTACACCCAACACACTAATTATACTAATTACACCCAACACACCAATTACCCTCATTACACCCAACACAACCAATACATCAATTACACCCAACACACTAATTACACATTGCACCCAACACACTAATTACACACTTTACACCAAACACACTAATTACACACTTTACACCCAACACACTAATTACACGCATTGCACCCAACACACTAATTACACGCATTGCACCCAACACACTAATTACACGCATTACATCCAACACACTAATTACACACATTACACCCAACACACTCATTATACCAAACACACTAATTACACCCAATACACTAATGATACCCAATACACTCATTATACCCAATACACTAATTACACAAATTACACTCATTATACCCAATACACTAATTACACATTACACTCATTATACCCAATACACTTATTACACACAATACACTTGTTACACATTACACCACACCCAACACACTCAAGTCAAACTTTTTATTCAGCCAGACAGCGAGGTGCAAACCAGAACAAAACTGCTTTCACAAGAGGCTCCAATGTGCAGATGTAACATAAACGTTCACATTGAAGGGTCAGTGTCAAGAATGTACACTGTATATGATCAATATAAAGTGGTCAACACACCAATCACAACACACCAAACACACTAAACAACACAACATGCACAATAAACACACCAATCATACCCCACACAACACACCAAACACACCACGCACAATAAACACACAAACACAGCCAACATAACACACCAAACACAACACGCAATAAACACACCAAACACAACCAACCTACACCAAACACAACACGCAATAAACACACCAATCATACCCCACACAACACAACACACCAAACACACCACGCACAATAAATACATCAAACACAACCAACATACACCAAACACAACCAACATACACCAAACACACCAAACACAACACGCACAATAAATACATCAAACACAACCAACATACACCAAACACAACACACAATAAACACACCAAACACAGCCAAAATAACACACTCAACATACCAGACATGCCCAACACTAAAAAAACCCAACACAAAACACACTCACATTAAACATAAAACATAAAACACCCTAAACTGCAAACCCACCTCTATTAAACACACAACAAACACTCCACACTAAACAAAAAAAATGACTCAACAGATCAAACCAACCGAAAACATTGGATAGATGAAACACTAACACAGCTGATAATTTCGCTTTTCTATTGTTGTGTTAAGTGATTAGCATAAAACTGAGAGAATACTGAAGAGAAAGGACCCCAGATTAACAGCTTTATGAATCATGAATCACGATTAGTGAACTGTAAATCATGAATCATTTGCAGGTTCAACCAGTATTCAAATAAAATAAACACTGGGAAGGGATTTTATTTACACTTAAAGCTATTTGGCAGATAGCTACATCCAGAGCAACTTACAGTTATCATGTACACAACTAAGCAGACAGGGTGAATGTCACAGCTTGGTGATACTGTTATTTTAACAAAAATGTTCATTCAAAGTTTAAACGCTTTGACCACTGAGGTGCTGCTCTGGAGCATCAAAGTGAACATGCTGGCAGACTGAGTAGACGAATAGAGCAGACAGATAGCAGAGGCAGATGGACGAGACGGATGTTAAGGTGATACGGATTGTATGTGTTAACGACGTGTCTCTCAGCCTGACTGCAGATGAAAGCCTGGTGTAGGAACGGTGCAGTAAATGAAATCACATCATCATCAGTGCAGTTCACACTCACTAATCACACCACAGCAGGGCCTCCAATCATCCACTCATTAAAGAACTGTTCGCTTTAAACGCACAAACAAGACCACTCTGCAACCACTCAAACACCATCCAAGCACACAATAGTGTTTATTTTTATTTATATACTATGTGCCGCTAACATTCGAAATCTACTTCATTAGATTATGCATGTAGTGAACACCACAATCATGAACATTTATTAATATCTTCACTGAAGGTGTATAGGCAACAACTTACTTTCTTTCTGCTTGAAGACTCCCATATATAGGAGAGACCACTCCCACATTTCTTTCTATTAACTCACATGAGCAGGTAATGACACGGAATAAGGAATTAAGCACTGTGTGTTGTGCTTTTGCAGGGAAATCAGCACTGATGGCCCAGAAGCTCCTGCTAGAAAACATTCAGTAACACCTTCTAAACAAATCCAGAACGCTACCAGAAATAATTCCAACTGAAAGAAACAGCAACCTTGAAATCGCTGACACTTAGTTCTTTCTGTGCTGTTTTGCTAAAGCAGAAATCTCAGCAGGTTGCAGATGAACAGACGCGTTACCTTGGTCTTCATGAATTTGGAGTGGTTCTTGTACACCTCCATCTGTTTGATCTCTTCCTCACGGTCCTCGGTGCTCAGCAGGCCGTTGGCCTTTAGCATTTGAATCTCGTCCTCCAGGTCTCGGATGTTCCTCTCCAAAGACGCGATCTTGGTGTCCTGGAGGAAGAGTTTGGAGGAGAAATTAGTGGCGCTCGGCTCCATGTTGGAGAAGGGCTAATGCACTAGCGCATTCACCAGGCTATATTGAAGTGAAAAACAAGAAACCCAGTGAGACGGTGAGAGAGAGAGAGAGAGAGAGAGAGAGAGAGAGAGAGAGAGAGAGAGAGAGAGAGAGAGAGAGAGAGAGAGAGAGAGTGTAGCTGTGGGTGATGTGCAGAAAAAAAGGAAGTGCAGTGCAGAATCCTGATCCTGTCATGCTAATGGAGTGGCGACTGAGTGCTGTTGGGCCGAACTGGACAAACATCCGACTGCAGATAAAACAGACGGGACAGGGGGAGATAAAGAGAGAGAGATACAGTAGAGAAATCACTCTGTGTGTGTGTGTGTGTGTGTGTGTGTGTGTGTGTGTGTGTGTGTGTGTGTGTGTGGTTAATCCTCAGACTGCAAAACTGCAAAAGGATGCTTCTCAGCTTTTTAAATAAGTAATAGCATGCCTTTCAGATTAGCCACGGCATGTTTCACTCTTCCAACTCCTCTGAAAGCGAGTGCTCGTACTCACTCCCTATCACTCGTTTACTTTCCAGATGAACAACAACAAGAGCTCCTTCAGCACTCTTCCACCTCTAACACATCCCAGCTAATTCAGTACTACTGATAATATTGATATCCTGTTGGTGATCACAATCCACCCTTCATTCTTCTACTCCTTGCACCTTGTTATTTGTAGCTTATGATCAAACTCCTGAGGTCCAGCATGGAGGAGCAAGTCTAGCCAGTGTGTTATAGAGCCTGCATTATGCTAGCTGGTTGTGCTAGCATGAGAACAATTTGTAGCTTCCAGCCAGGTACAGGTAGTCCCTGAGTCGCGATGGTTCGATTTACAAATTGTTTTTTATCTTACAATGACGATAGTGATTTGTTTTTCGCTGCATTTACATTTTTGTACGATACATTGCGCACTGCCAGGATGTAAACATCTCCACTTTGTAAATTGCCTGAATCTGTCCAGCAGACGAAAGAGTTCAGTTAGAGCGCCAATTTCTTTCTGTGTATTTTGGTGTTTCAAAGCCCAATTTCCAATCACTAAAACTAGTTTTACACATTATGGTAGTGTAACTGCTCTGTTTTGCTAAATGATCTACTATAATTTGTTAAATAATTAACCAATTACAGTAAAGCACCCCATACTGATCACCATTTTTTAAAACTCCTGGGTAGGCTAGGCCACGTCTCCACTTACCATATTTTCAAGTTACGATGGTGTCATGGGAACACATCTCCATCATAAATCAGGGACTACCTGTATTGTGTGTACAATTGTAAATTTCAGAGACACCTTGCAGAGATCCGTGAAACTTTCCTCCAAATGCGCTGTGATAATGAAGACTGCCAGACAGTTGTCCACACAACTTTAGGATTTGTTGTGTTACGGTACCTCTGAAAGAACTTCCACCTAGAACCAAGCACCATACTTCTACCATGAACGTAACAAACAACGCCCAGAAATGCGGCTTACCTACAGGGCTTCCTTTAGATTAAAACCCAATCCATCTGGCTACCTGATAGAGAAGCAGTCATTGCACTTGCATTATGAAAGCCCAAGCTTTAGCTACGGTCTCATTCCAATCTCACTTCCCGTTCCGCACACACACGCCGTATTGACAAACAAAACCACAAATCTACTGGAAAGGAGGAAAAAAATGGCTCTGCACTGTATCCTTTTTATGTGCAAATGATCAGCATCAGCATCCCTGCCCTTCCTCTCATCTCAATCCTCCCCTCCCCTTCCCTTCCCTCTCTCTCTCTCTCTCTCTCTCTCTCACACACACACACACACACACACACACACACACACGCCTGCGTTAGTGGTTTCACCGTTGTAAACAACCCGCTCCTGTTTCCATGGTAACAGCATCAGTGTTCCACCAATGGTGGGAAGATGAGAGAGCGAGTGTGTGTGTGTGTGTGTGTGTGTGTGTGTGTGTGTGAGTGTGTGAGTGTGTGAGCGCTACGGGATACTGGTGCATGATGGGAAATTACTAGGAGGGAGTGGGTGAAAAAACGAGTGCTGATTGGAGGGCATAAGATGTGAAGGGGCAGCAGTTGGTCAGATGGGCTTCATTCCGGTATCACGTGGGTGCTGCACTGGAGCATTCTGGGTATTATTACTCTAGGGGAGTCCAATCACAAAGATCCTGAAGGGTGTGTGTATGTATGTGTGTGTGTGTGTGTGTGTGTGTGTGTGTGTGTGTGTGTGTGTGTGTGTAAGGAGCTGCATGAGGTCATGATATATTTTTAGATGTGTGTGTAATGGCTCCGGTGGTGAGGAGGTGGCAGTCTAGAGTAGCCAAGTGTATACACACACACACACACACACACACACACACACACACACACACACACACACACACTGCTTGCTCTTTCATCCAAGCATCCCACAGAGTCTTATCTCCTTCTTCCTTCTGCTTCTTTTTCCACTCCCTCAGTAGAAGTCCATGTGTTCGTGTCATTATTGTTGTGATCACGATTTTCATGACCTTCTGATCAGGTGACAAAGTTTTTTTTTTGCTTTTTTACAAACTTTAGCTTCGCTCTTACCTTCATCTCTATGATGGTTTGCAGGGCTTTGGTCTTGCTCGGGTCCTGGTGCAGCTGATTTCTTCGGTGAAGCTCCTGGAAATGAAGGTCAGGAGTCAGTTTAGTCATTTTGGAGAAATGGTTATACAAAACAATTTCAGGGGTCCCACAGGGTGCAGTGAAAAAGCAGCAATAGCAGGAAAAGTGGGCAACGAGAGGGCAGGATGGTGGTCTAGGAGAGCGAGGGAAAGTAGGCCAGGAGAGGGAAGGATGGTGGGCCAGGAGTGGCCAGGTAAGTGGGCCAAAAGAGGGCAGGATAATGGGCCAGGAGAGGACAGGATAGTGGGTGGTAGTTGGGCCAAGATATATTGGGACAGTGACCCAGGGGCTTTGGGGGGGGGCGTGTTAGGAAAGTACAGAATCAGTCAGGAGTTGATGAGATCGGTCAGGATGGAGTGTGATATATCAGGAGGGTCAGGAATTAATCATTTAAGGCATATACATTTTCATTTATGGCATTGGGCAAACACCTAGTTTCTGATCCAGGTGAATGTGATCACATTCCTTTTACCAGAACAAAGCCAACTGCCAAATGTTCACAAGAAACAAGTGTTTGGACCTTCATATACTGTAGATTGTACAAGTCCAGACTACAAAAATGTTAGAACCTTATTGTTGGATGTAGATGGTGAAAACTGCATACCACCAGTTTACTTTTTTGAGTTACCACTTCCTGTTATCTGACTTACCCCCTTGTTTCATTGTTCAATAGTAAAGAAACTTTCTACTGTTTTGAAAAACAAAATAATTCCAGGATTTTTAAACCCCACACACCTGTCTCAAGTCATTCTACTGCTTTATAACATGTAAATGATCATGTGTCTCAGGACAGCGTACCTCTCTAAGATGAAGGTTCTCTTTCTCCTTCTGGTCCAGTATGATTTCCAGGTGGCCGAGTTGAGCCTCAGCCTCTGCAATCCGTCTCGCTCTGTCTTGCTCCTCCTCATCCGAGGTTCTCCCAGTAACCGGAGGGAGTCCTTTGCTCTGCAGCATCTCCAACAGCTTCTTAATGGACTCGTCTCTGGCTCCCAACGTTTGCTTCTGTGTCTCGATCCTCAGCTCCATCTCTTCCAGTGTCTTTCTCAGCAGGAAGAGCTCCTTGGCCTGGCGGTCATGTTCAGCCTGCAGGCGGCGGAAGTTCTCCTCAGTCAGCTCAATGGTAGTGAAGTGCTCAGTTCCTACAGGCCTGGAGTTGCTTTCCTGCTGCAAGAGGTGGTTCAGATCACGCTGTGTCCTTAGCTCATCCTGAAGAGCCTGGATGGTCATCTGAAGGTGCTAGAAGAAAGCAGAAACAGGTTAGAACCAGCATTTATTCTTCCTACTACAATCATAAAAAAAAAAAATATTAATGAAAGATATTTAATAACTGCAGAAAAATGTAGTCCTGCTTTTTTCACTTTTTTTACTTTTTAAAAACTATTTATTGGATATTAAAACCATTTAACTGAAATTCTTTACATTCATTGTCTTTACAGCTCCAGCAGGAGATTGTGTCCATGCCTGGACTGAAGGTGTAACATGGAACCTTACAAGGAGAATCCTGATGAAATGATCACCTGGAGGAACTCATTATTGGCTCACTTCATCTCTGTAGTGCCGTTAAGGCCTTCAGAAAAAACACTTAATATGTAGGAGAATTGGAAGAGCTGAAAGTGGAGCATGTTCATCCAGTTTGCCTTTAGCTATGCTTTTTCTCTTTCATTGTCCAAACCATTCCATCCCTTTGTCCTTTTCATTTCATCCTCACTTTTGCTTTTTCTTTCTACTAGTTCAGTTCATTCTTATATTTTTAGAGGTTGACCGATTTTACTGATGGATTATACCGATAGCTAGGCTGGATCGTACTGATCGTACCGATAACTGATAATCAACTGAATAATAAATACATACTGGATAAACAAACAAACACTTCATGTAGAATAATACTGAACATTATTACAAAAATAAAAAAATATAAAAAACAGTACTGAATCATGAAAATGAAACAATAAATGAAATAAATATGAGTATGTTAATTACATTAATAAATATTAAGGAAAAAAAAAAGACATGCATTCAAACTGAAACAAAACATAACATTCCAAACACATAAAAACAGTTACATCCAAAATTAATCAAATAAGAGCACGTGGTACGCATTCGCCTCCAGAGGCGCTCTCATACTGTATAAAGCAACCCGGAAAAACCATCAGTATTGATTTTTGCTCGTAGCTGATAGTTTCAGCGATTAACAATTGATCGGTCGACCTCTATTTCTTATCTTCAGTATTTTGATCGTTTACTTATTAGATTATTATTATTTCCTTTTTCAGAGCTTGTAAATGTCCCAGAAGCTAACAGATCATTTTTATTTTATTGAAACATTATTTGCTTTGTCTTTATTTTCTCTATATATTTAATATTATAATTAGTCGTAGACCTTTCCCGCATGGAGCTCATTGCTCAGCTCTTTGCTGGTCTAAATGACAAAAATCCATTAGAGTTGATGTGAATCATTCCAGAGGATCTGCTGAGTTTCCAATCTATCAGATCCAAGAAGATCCAAGCAAATCAATTACTTTCACATCACTCCTACCACTCTGATAGATAAGAACTAATGAAAATAAGTACCAAGCAGGAATTTTGCACCAGGACATGAAAGGAAATGGGTTGTGGGTTGTGGGCGGGGCCGGAGAGGAAACAGTGAGAGTCTGCAGTTTTGCTGAAATACTGATCCAGGACCAGATTTGAGCAAGTTTTCAGTTGAACACATGGGGCATGCAGCAAACACACACACACACACACACACACACACAGACACACATACAAACAGACACAGACACAGTGTATGGACACACAGTTTAATGCTCACACACTTTAATACACACTCAGAGTCAGAGCAGTGTTATGTGAGCAGTGTAACACACCTTGGTCCTGCGAGCGTCCATCAGGTGCTGATGGGAAAGATGGAGAGTGTGAAGAGCATCAGAGCAAAATATCACGACACAGTGAGGACAGAGAGAAGCGTGTGTGTGTGTGTGTGTGTGCGTGTGTGTGTGTGTGTGTGTGTGATTAAAGCCAGATAAAAAACACTTATTTTGTTGTAAGATGAGATTGGTGGTGATGTGACCAAAAATGGGTGACAACAAAATATTAATTTATGCACAAACTGATTGATGATATAAGATCTATTTATCTGTCCGTCCGTCTCACTCTCTCTCACTCTCTCTCTCTCACTCTCTCTCTCTCTCTCTCTCTGTCTAATAGTTGACATAAGCAGAACACAAGATTATTTCTTTTCTCTCAGTCTGTCCCTTTTTTAGTTACTCTGTTGTTCTAAGTGTTCCTCTCTTTCTCTCATTGTTTGTCTCTCAGTCTGTCTCACTGTTTCTCTTGCTGTCTCTCTTTCTCTCTCTCCTCTTTGTCTGTCTGTCTCTCTCTCAATGTCTCTATCGCTGTCTGTCTGTCTGTCTGTCTCTCTCTCTCTCTCTCTCTCTCTCTCTCTCTCTCACTCTCTCCCTCTCACTGTCTCTCTTGCTGTCTGTCTGTCTCTCTCTCTCTCTCCTCTCTCCCTCTCACTGTCTCTCTTGCTGTCTGTCTGTCTGTCTGTCTGTCTGTCTGTCTCTCTCTCTCTCTCTTTCCCCTCTTTGTCTGTCTGTCTCCTCTCTCTCTCTCCCCTCTTTGTCTGTCTGTCTCTCTCTCGCAGTTTGTCTGTCTTTCTCTCTTTTACTGTCTCGCTCGCTGTCTGTATGTCTGTCTTTCTACCTGTCTCTCCCTCTGTCTCTCTCTCTCTCTCTCTAATTGATGATATAATCAGAAAGGTATTTGATGTTTTGTGGCTCTGTTGTTTGAGGATCTGTATATAATGTTATGTGAGGTTATTTGGGGTCTTTAGTGCATTCAGAGCTCATGTGTGTATTTTTTGCCCTCTGGCAGCTTGTAGACGAGCTGTGACGGGTTTATGGAGCTTTCATATCCATAGCAAACAAACTGAATGTCAATCATCAGTTACGTAACACGTGACATCCGTCATGTGACATCAAACTTCAGACATGTCTGAAACACTGAGGCTTCACTCCTGTACGATGAGAATTAATCATGTGCAGTGACTCGCTCATCAGATACTATTAAAAATTCATCAACCCTTTTTAAGAAAGAGACGAAACCACGGGAGATTTGTGTGTGTGTGTGTGTGTGTGTGTGTGTGTGTGTGTGTGTGTGTGTGTGTGTGTGTGTGTGTGTGTCTGTGTGTATGTGTGTGTGTGTGTGTGTCTGTGTGTCTGTGTGTTTTAATGTGCTGGTGTATGGTGCAGTGTGTCCAGCAGAAGGCGTTGCAGAGTCACACAAGTTTACTGCAGTTTTCAAAGATGTCTAGCAGGGGGCAACACACACACACACACACACACACACACACACACACACACACACAAAATACATTTCCAGATTTTCCATACACATGTCCTGACTTTGACAAGACAATGTTAAAATAATTCATATTCAATCACATGATCTTATTACATCATTACAGCAGTTTCATTACACGGTCATGTGACATAACTGTGTCTCTCATCCTTTACAGTCATGGGTCCCGGTGTTTATAGGCTCCTATATTCCCAGGACTTCAGTTTTCCAGGAGACCAAACACACAGTATTTCCTCTCACTCAGCACTCATCTGCTTGACTTCACCCTAAACACCATCCACCTAACCCTGGGACTCCCGGTGTTTTTCCACACCTGCATGCTGAAAGTGTGCTGCATAAACACCTTCAGTCTTCTGTTCTATAACCCTCTCCGCCTGTAGATACGCTGTTTGCCTAAATAACTACAAGGTTTATTTAAAATGTGAAATTTGCTTTTCTATACTAAAAAAAAATCACAAAATGATCCCTGAACACTTTTTCCTCTTGCACTGATATTAATACACTTCAACACCCTCAACACACACATTATATTCTCTAGTTATTATACATCATGCTGCTGAGATGTTGGTAAATTTATGTATGTGTTGTGAAGAATAGAGCATTGTGGGGACATTCTGAGAGTCATACAGTAAATAAAGAAAGTGTGAAACGTGAAAATGTTTCTAGTGTTACATTTAAACTGAAACAGACGTGATACCATCAAACCCCAAAACACACACCTCACATGCACAGAGAACCCATCCCAAACCTCCAGACAATACTGAAGCCCGACCCTGTGAGCCCTCAAACCTTTCACAGCCATTACATACACACACACAAAAATGCACACATATACACACACATACATATAATACACACACCATGACACACATGTGCATCTCCATAACTGGGGCCGATACGATTCACATCTTGATTTACACCAACAATAAATCCGATGCTCTGCAGTTCAAAATGGTACTGAAAGTTCACTTTTATTTCTTTGTTGCAGACAGAAAGAAAATCATCAATTTATTTAAGTGCCTTTTGACTTTTAATGCATGACTCTTTCACACAGAGAAAAAGAAAATAATATTAAATAAGAGCACGTTCTTCTCCTGTTGTGTCTGCAGGATGTTACAGCTCTACCTCTGCCATGTTAATCTGTATTCTATGTGACTCTCAGGACACGCCTCCGTCTCCGTATTTGTGATACGACATATTCACGTAGCAGCAGCGGTGCTGAGAGAACGCACTCGAGAAACAGTTTAGTGAAGAGAAATCAAGAGAGAGACTGTCTGTCTGTCTCTCACTGTCTGTCTGTCTGTCTCTCACTGTCTGTCTGTCTGTCTGTCTGTCTCTCACTGTCTGTCTGTCTGTCTGTCTCTCACTGTCTGTCTGTCTGTCTGTCTTTTTGTCTGTCACTGTCTGTCTGTCTGTCACTGTCTGTCTCTCACTGTCTGTCTGTCTGTCTGTCTGTCGCTCACTGTCTGTCTGTCTGTCTCTCACTGTCTGTAATCAATAGTCATCCTGTGAGTATAATGAATGGGAGGAAATAGTCCAATAAATCCATTTGCATAATTGCAATCCATATGATCCCCCCCCACACACACACACACACTCATACACACACACACATCTCTCTCTCTCTCTCTCACACACACACACACACACACATACACACAAACACATATGCTCTCTCTCTCTCTCTCTCTCTCTCTCTCTCTCTCTCTCTCTCACACACACACACACACACACACACAAACACATCGTCTCTCTCTCTCTCTCTCTCTCTCTCACACACACACACACACACACACACACAGATGGAGTGTGTTGAGGTCACAGTGTTGTC
>NC_060902.1:17694272-17699272 GCF_014805685.1 Silurus meridionalis
CACACGATCATTCCTCTCTCAAAACATTCTCTCCTACCTGCATGGTCTCTCTAATGATCTTGTTTCTTATCCTGTCCATCAGCATCTTCAACTCTGCCAACTCCAGCTACGCCTTCTATCTTTCTGTCAATGCCACTGTCTCTATATCAGGAACGGTATGATTCACTGATTCGCATCGGTGCATCGGCATAAAAGTTAACGATGTGATGCATCGATTTAAAAAAGTGTGCATCGGAAACAATTTGGCATTTGTATCGTTGATGCATCGTTTTTAACATCTTAACGTCGGCTTTTATTCCCCTTCACTCCAGCGCGTACCCCCACCTCTCCAGGCTCTCTCGACCTGCTCCCTGCTCTCACCACAAATCACAATATCATCTGCAAACATCATAGTTCATGTAGACTCCTATCTGACCTCGTCCATCAACCTGTCCATCACCACTGCAAACAGGAAACTCAGATCCTTAATGCAGTCCAACCTCCACCTTCAACCATTCCTACTGCACACCTCACTGCTGTCCCACTGTCCTCACTGTCCTCACGGTCCCCACTGTCCTCACCCATCCAACTTCAACCATTCCTACTGCACCACCCTCACACACTCCTCTGCCACACCTGACGTACTCATACAATAACATGAACCAAAAAGATTGTTTTTTAAAAGTAAATAAAAAGTTATAACGAACATAATAATAATAAAAAGAAAAGAACAGCAATAAACAAAAGACTATGACTAGTAATAAATCATGTGTGTGTTGAATTAATTGTCCAGTCTGAATCAAGTTTTATTCAAGGATAAGACGTGTGTGTGTGTGTGTGTGTGTGTGTGTGTGTGTTTATTCAGACCATTATAAATCCTAGAGTTAATCACTGTGAGAGCAACAAATCCAGGCCTGAGGCCAAAATCTCCACTAACGGCTGCCCACTTAAACTGACTAATGACCTTCCTGCTGAGTGTGTGTGTGTGTGTGTGTGTGTGTGTGTGTGTGTGAGAAAGAGAGAAAGAAAGAAAGAAAGAAAAAAAACAAGCCATAAAGTAAAGTTCTTTTATCACCATCGACTGATCACAAATCTGTCAGTGAAGAGAAACTCCCAGCAGCTCCGCCCCCCTGACCACGTACTCACACACACAGCCCACGTGACGTCCCTCACACACAGCCCACATCACGTCCCTCACACACACAGCCCACGTGACGACCCTCACACACACAGCCCACGTCACGTCCCTCACACACAGCCCACATCACGTGTTCACACACACAGGCCATATCACATCCCTCACACACTCAGCCCACATCACGTCCCTCACACACACACACACACACACACACACACACACATGTCTCTCACCCACACTGCCCATACTACGATCACATCCCTCACCCACTCCCATGTCACCTGGACCTTCTGTTTCATTCAATTTCATTATCTGGACCCAAACAGATGTCTGTGTCTGATGCAGTGTCTCGACATCAGATGTGTGAGCTTTACTACAGAAAATCACGACGAGCAGGAAGTGAGAGAAATATTTTAAGATGAAGTCATAATGAGAAATGATGAGAAGCCTGGTCCTGGAGGGCAGAAGATTCCAGAAGTATGAAAGCCCCATGGTGATAATCTACAGCTAGGTGCTTTCTGCTTCATCTCAAGGTGTTCTTCCTCTGCATACGGTGCACTAACATTCTGTAACACACTCAGCACTGGATTATCACATACTGACAAAATCCCAGGAGTAAAAACATCAGTAACCCTCGTGTGTCTCCGCCGTGAGGAAGGAGAACGTCCTCCGAGATCAGATCAGGAGCCCAGAGACCACCTGCAGCACCTTTCAGCTCTATAATGTAGCATGGAGCAACAGCATGAACACACACTTCCAACTGTCTGTCTAAATGCCTCACACACACACACACACACACACACACACACACACACCAGGAGAGGCCTTCCTATTTTAACCTTAAGAGCTGAGAGCTAAAATACTCCCCCCTCTTTCTCTCACACACACACACACACACACACACACACACACACACACACACACACCCTTTATATTGTATTTCGTTCATTTTCTAACTCTGTCTTCTTCCTCATACCCTCTCTCTCTTTGTCTGTTGCTTCACTCTCTCTCTCTCTGTTTCTTTCATCCGTTTCCTTCATCTTTTCCTTTTCATGCTTTCAGTCGTTCCCTTGTTCATGCTCTTTCTTATGTTCCCTGTTGCCTTCCCACTCCTGCTCTTTTTCCCCTTCGCCCTCTTTGTATGTCTGTCACTCTGTTGCTTTCTTTTTTTTGTCGCTTGCTATTTTTTTGCTTTTATGCTTTTTCTCACACACACTTTACTATCATTCACTTGATCATTTCATTCAATCTTTTTTGTTCCCCCTCTCTTTCTCTCTATCTCTCTCTTTCTCCCTCAGCTGTGTGTCATCAAGGACAGAAAGATAGAGAGACACAGTGAAAGACATTTTACCTTCTGAGCATGCTCCTTCATTACAGAGCTTATAATTACTCAGGGGAGAGAGAGAGAGAGAGAGAGAGAGAGAGAGAGAGAGAGAGAGAGAGAGAGAGAGAAATACTGAAAGAATTATGTAAGAATAAAGAAGAGACAGAGGAAAAAAGAAAAGAAATCGAAGGAACGTAGATAAAAAAGATAGCACAAAGGGAAAAAAAAGGTAAGAAAGAGAGAAAGCAACAGATTGAGAAAGAGATGTAGACAAAGAAAACGAAAAGAAAAGAAAATGAAAAGGAAGAGAGAGATGTCGACAGAATCAGAAAGAGGGGAAACTGAGTAAACTATAAAGACCCAAGGAGAGAAATAGAAATAGGAAAGGACAGAAATAGAGAGAAAGAGAGAGAGAGAGAGAGAGAGAGAGAGAGAGAGAGAGAGAGAGAGAGAGAGAAAGAAATAAAAGAGTGGGGCAGACGGGTGAGAGAGTCTTTCAGACTGCACCGCTGTGTCCTTGAGGTTCTACCAGTCATCTGTTACACACACACACACACACACACACACACACACACACACACACACACACACACACTCAATGAAGTGAAGGACAGGATGGTGGTCTGATTCAGTCTACATCACTCTGACGCTCCTCATCACTCACTAACACTCATTCCTGTTACTAAAAGCAGCTCGAGTGATGGATCAGAGGGCAGTGAGTGTGTGTGTGTGTGTGTGTGTGTGTGTGTGTGTGTGTGTGTGTGTTAGCCAAGGTTAATTATAGCATCTCATTTAGTGTGGGTGTCTGAGGACTCGAGTGGAGAGGAGTGGCTCATTAACCATCACCATGGCAATGTGAATATGAACATTGAGTGTGAGGAGTCTCAGGAATCACTGCTGAGACCTTTCACAGGGTCGGGATCAAACTCGGGTCCTGGTTTTGGTGCCGCTGCCTTGCTCTGTCACCAGTGGTGGATGAAGTACACAAACCATGTAGTAGATTTAAAGTAGAGATACACTAATGTTCCTCCAGTAACAGTAAAAGTGCTCCTTTAAACGTTGAGTAAAAGTTTTTGTCTTCAAATGTACTTAAGTATCTGAAGTACTGATTTATTATAACTATAATGTTCCTATTATCATTTTTATCACAAGACTCTTTACTTAATCACCTCTGTTTATGTGTAAAGACTCGAATGTGACTCTCAGCACACTGATCTATTAATAGAATGATATTAAAGACTCAAACACTGATTGATTTCTATTATAATGATCATGAACCCAAAAACCTTGTTTTTAACTACTGAAATAAAACGTGTAAATGAGGTCACGTGTTGTGGTGAGTTCGAGTCAGGAGTTTCTTCATCATTTATTCCTCTGTAAATGTTCTGCTTGATGTTGAACTGATGCTGAACTGTATGTTGGTGATCAGTAGATTCACCAAGCGCCGATCAGAACACGTGTAAAACAGCTCGACCCTGATTGGTGATTCGCTGCGTGTTTCACCAGTTTCGTTTTTATCCTCGTTAATAAAAAAGAACAAATGATTTCACTAAGAGTAGTTGAATAAAGTGAAATATTTGACTTTGAAATGTAGTGAAGTTTCAGTAAAATCTCCCAAATGAAAATTTTTCAGTAAAATACAGATACGTGAATAAGCTTAACTTAACTATAGTAATGAATTACATTTACTTCATTACTGTCCACCAGTGCACACCACATACACACACACACACACACACACACACACACACACACACACACACATACACACACCTTGTGAATGAATGTAGCCTGCTGGTTCAGAGAGATACACCAAAAACATAATGTACTGTTGCTGCCGTTCCTTCACTATTAGTGCATATAGATCTTATGAAGAAGTTTGATCTCCAGGAGGAATTTTTGGGGTGGAACTCATAGTGTGTGTGATCAAACTCCTAAACACAGTGCTGACATACAGCTTTCTGCAAAGAGGGAAACCAAATCCAGGTTCAGGTATAAAATCCAACAGTACCAGTCGGAGTCAGTTGGAGGTGCGTCACATCGGTCACCGAAAGCAGGAAAAACACTTACAGAATCCAGAAGGCTTTACATTTTTTTAGATATAAAACTTAGATAAGCATGTGCATTTCCAAGAATGTTACTAGGAGTTGCACAATGGTGCAGTACTGCTAACTAAGAGTCCTAATTAATTCCGCTAGCAAGAAAAAATAATCATATTTATATCATTCAAATAAAATACTGATGTGGAGATGAAACTGCTCACATCCTGTTTCAGAATAATCTGGCAACACTGTTCTTTCTGTAAATATTATTAACCGGTTTGTCTGGTTCATTACAGGTGTATGTCACTGCTTATAAACTGCACACACACACACACACACACACACACACACACGCACACACACACACTATTTTTATAAAATATAATAATTATGTAAAAACAGTGTTTAGTGTGAATAGGAACCTCAGTGTCTCTTTCCAAAAAGGGTTTTTTATGTTAAATACCCCAAATGACAAGAACACAATGTGTGTGTGTGTGTGTGTGTGTGTGTGTGTGTG
>NC_060902.1:17701772-17741772 GCF_014805685.1 Silurus meridionalis
TTCATGCTAGCTGTAAGGCTAATCCTCTTCTGCACACCTCTGTGATTAGATTTTATTCTGCTTCACTTCTGACTGGTGTTTTTACACTCAGGTCCAGACCAGCAATCGATTCTGGCCGCTTTCAGAAGAGTGTGTGCAGCCTTTATCACCACACACTGCAGTAACCACAATCCAGAACAATTTTACAGCAGTGCTGCTCGTCACCCGCAACCCTACTAATTCATCACTAAATTACACGCTCTGAGACAATATCATATTAATACAGTTACCATAACAGGAAGTCACAATACAGAGAACACACCCCAATCAGACAATGGACACGCCTTCTTCAGACAGAGGACACACCTCCTTCAAACAAACAACACGCCTCCCTCAGGCAGAGGACACACCTTTAGACAAAAGATACGCCTTCTTCAAACAGAGGACACGCCTTCCTCAGACAGAGGACACGCCTCCTTCAGACAAACAACACACCTCCCTCAGACAGAGGAACCCACCTTTAGACAAAAGACACGCCTTCTTCAGACAGAGGACATGCCTTTTTCAGACAGAGGACACGCCTTCCTCAGACAGAGAACATGCCATCTTCAGACAAAAGACACGCCTTCTTCATACAGAGGACTCACCTTCTTCAGACAGAGGACACGCCTCCTTCAGACATAGGACATACCTTACATTTTGACTAATTGTGAGTACACAACTCCTTGACACAGGGCACACCACTTTAGACACAGAGGACACGCCTCATTCGGACACAGGATACACACTTTCAGACAGAAGACATGTCTTCCATAGACACGGAGGACACTCCTCCTATTTTATAAATAAAACATTGACAATTTAAGTGTTTTATTTTCAAATCTATCACTAATTAGCATTAAACTAAGAGGCTGAACATCAGCTGTTAGCATAGTAGTAATGTAGCTAATGCAGAATATAAATTATCTACAAACACACATAAAAGAGGTTCAGGTTACAGATAGAGGCGTCAGTGCAGAAGCTGAACCTCATGAAGTTGAAAGATCCACCTCAGAGCTGGAGCCTTGATGACGTCCTGCGCTGAAATGTGCAGATTCCTTCTGTTCAGTGCTGCTTTTTATTTTTCTTTATATCGTAACAAAAGCAATAATATTCCAGCAGGTCAGAATGGATTTTACATCAGCACCGTTATAAATCCTACGCTCACCTGCTGATAATCGAACCCAAATCTGTCCTATTATCAAGCAAACGTTTTCGCGTCTATCCGAATAATCTCCATCAGCGCATACACCGAGACGCTGCTTTTTATTTTTATCCTTCACTCGGTCTCCATCTATCTGTCTATCTGTCTCAGCATCACGCTTGGGCGAGCTCTGGATTCAAAAGGAGGGAGGGCTGGAAGCGGCTGAGATGGGGGACGTCCCCAGCTGAGCTCGCTGATGCAACCCAAAAGGTAAATTACCCACAATTTATGTGACCCTGAAACACTGCATGATGATCAAGAGACAGAAATAGATGGAGATCATTTAGGTCAGAAAAGGGTTCAAAGGGAGTCACGTCCGATTCTATTAAACATGTCTTTGTTGAATAGACATGGGTACACCAGGGTACACACAAGGGTACATACCCCCAATCCTACACACCATACCACCCTATACCCCCACTACTACCCTATACACACACTCCTACACACCACCCCATACCCCCACTCCTACCCTACACCACCCCATACCCCCACTCCTACCCCATACCCCAATCCTACACAGCATACCACCCCATACCCCTCACTCCTACACACAACCAGTCCCTCACAACACCCCATACCCCCACTCCTACCCTACACCACCCCACTCCCACCCCATACCCCCACTCCTACACACCACCACTCCCTTACAACACCCCATACCCCCACTCCTACCCTACACCACCCCACTACTACCCCACACCACCCCACTCCTACACACCACCCCATACCCCTCACTCCTACACACCACCCCATACCCCACTCCTACCCTACACCACCCCACTCCTACCCTATACCCCCACACCTACACACCACCACCCTTACAACACCCCATACCCCCACTCCTACCCTACACCACCCCACTACTACCCTACACCACCCCACTCCTACACTCCACCACTCCCTCACAACACCCCATACCCCCACTCCTACCCTACACCACCCCACTCCTAACCTACACCACCCCACTCCTACCCTATACCCCCACTCCTACACATCACCCCTCCCTCACACCACCCCATACCAGCCTGTCAAGGTCAGTCATTATTTCTTCACCTCACTCAAGAGATCCGTTTTATACAACAAAATTTACATCATTATCAGAAATCTCATCTTTTTCTGCTTCAGATTACATCCGGAGTCTCTGCATACCTGAAAATCCTCTCCCTGAGGTACTCATGATATTTGAAACTGTGTAAGATACAATCTTGTAAATGCTGAACAACGCAATACGCTGAAGAATCTGAACTGATTAGCTGCAGGTTTTAGAGCTCTGTTACAGGATTGTTGCTATGGCGAAGTCATGATTATATTTCATTCTTCTCATGTCAGTCTTTATTGAAACATTTTTAAATGAGCCCTTAAATACTGTATATAAATACAGCACAAACTCAGGGCCTGACACAAAGTCTTAGCTATGATCGTTGTCATGGTAACGCAGTATTTGTCCTACATGGTACAATAGCATGGAGTCCTTTTTTTTTAAGGATTAAAGTTAGAGGTGTCCGATATGAGCAACAAAAACATATTTGCATGACTAAACGTTTTTTAACTCAGCAGTTACTCTTTTAGTTCAGTTAAACCCTAATAAACAGCAGCATCAAAACACATCACAGCACACTTCAGTTAACAGCAGCACACAAGCTACACACCCCAACACACCCCAACACATCCCCTCACAACCATCACACCCCAACACACCCCAGCACACCCCATCACACCCCAACACATCCCATCCCAGCACACCCCAACACACCCCAACACACACCATCACACCCCATCACACCCCAACACACCCCAACACATCCCATCACACCCCAATACACCCCAACACATCCCATCACACCACAACACACCCATCACACTCCAACACACTCCATCACACCCCAACACATCCCATCACACCCCAACACATCCCTCACACCCCAACACATCCCAACACATCCCATCACACCCCATCACACCCCAACACATCCCATCACATCCCAACACACCCCAACACATCCCATCACACCCCAACACACCCCAACACATCCCATCACACCCCATCACACCCCAACACATCCCATCACACCCCAACACACCCCATCACATCCCATCACACCCCAACACACACCATCACACCCCATCACACCCCAACACACCCCAACACATCCCATCACACCCCAACACATCCCATCACACCCCAACACACCCCACCTCATCCCAGCATATTCCATTCCATCCCATCACACCTCAACACATCCCATCACACCCCATCACACCCCAACAAATCCGTTACACCCCATCACAAACCAAACACATCCCACCTCATCCCAGCCTATTCCATTCCATCACATCCCATCACAGCCCAACACATCCCATCACATCCCAACACATCCCATCACATCCCATCACATCCCAACACATCCCATTACATCCCATTACACCCCAACACATTACATCACATCCCATCACACCCCAACACATCCCATCACATCCTATCACATCCCAACACATCCCATCACATCCCAACACATTCCATCACATCCCAACACATCCCATCACATCCTATCTCATCACACCAGGAGCTGAAGTCTCTTAACACACACAATTTTACACTGTATATATCATGAACCACACCATTTGTGTGTGTGTGTGTGTGTGTGTGTGTGTGTGTGTGTGTGTGTGTCACAGCACTGATAATGAACATGCTGTGATGTTTGCATCCGGGATTAAATCCAGCCCAGAGATCACAGTTCCTGCAAAATTGCTCAACATCTATTATTCATGACACATCCAATCTACTGAACTATTTTTTTCTATCTATCTATCTATCTATCTATCTATCTATCTATCTATCGTAAAACTATTAAAATATTTATAATCAATGAAAATTTCTTTGTGTTTTAAATGACAAGCTGTATATACATTTCTCTTGTCTACACATATATGTTACCTCTCTCTCTCTCTCTCTCTCTCTCTCTCTCTCTCTCTCACACACACACACACACGTATATTTATGCAGATTAATCACATCCTGTACAATTAAACAACTCGCAGGCTCTTGCAGGCTCTTTATACAAGCACACCATCACTACAAATAGACATCCGACACCAGTGAGAACTCTGGAGCTCCATCAATGTCCATTTCCATTAATTGCAGACAGGAAACACACACGCGCGCGCAGAGCTCCCCTCCCCAACGAGACCATCACCATCATCATCATCACCACGCAGACCCATCAGCCCGTGTCTTACTGAAAGAAGCTCTCGCGTCACGCGACCCCCGAAATCACGTACAGATGTTACATTTCTACAACCAGCAAATATCGTCACCTTTACACGATCACACAATGCGCGCGCACACTGCACACACACATGATGGAGATGTATATAGTATATATGATGAATAATACACACACACACACACACACACACACACACACACACACACATCGAGAGCGCGCGCAAGTGGATTGCAGACGGAGATCATCGCGCGAACCCCTGACGGGGGGTCACATAACCCTACATCCGGATCAATCGGAGCGGAAGTAGAGGACGCCGCTGATATCCTGCAAACATATTTATATTTATTTATTTATTTCTAAAATAAAAATCATCGTCGTGATAAAGTCGTGCATCACGCCGACAATGCAGCTGTGTGACTGAGCACCGCGGAGCGCGCGTCCAGCATCCGGGATGCGATCGCTCCGGCACGCGACCAGACCGAGCCGAGACAGAGAGAGAGAGAGAGAGAGAGAAACGGGGTATAAAAAGGAGAGAGAGAGAGAGAGAGAGAGAGAGACAGACGCATGCGTGTAACGCATCACGGACAGAAGAACCGGAAAGGAATAAGTAAAAAACACAATCTGACGTTTCCAGGTTTTTTACCTGCTGGAATAAACCGGCGGCTCGGCCTCTGTCGGCGCGCGCGCTCTCTCCTCTCCTCTCCTCGGTCAGCCCGTCGCCGCGCGTTTCCGTTCGCTCCGGTCTTGCGCTGGCATCAGTTCCGCGGGGACGCGCGCGCGTGCGCGAGGAAGTAGCGCTGGTGGAGAAGGGGGGTGCGGTGGGCGTCTTTGCTTTATAACCGGAGCAGCCCCTAACGGAAACGCCCCGCTGTATATTTAATCACACGAGTGTTCACACTGCTTCAGTACGCGAAAGTCGCGCACACACACGCGCGTGCGCGCAATGATGGCTGATGTACAGAAACACATACACCGTGACTGAGTGATTAATTCCTCAAACACCACAGAAGTTAACCAACAATACACAAATCAATTATGACGTTTTATCCATTTATAGTTACATTAAACAATGTGCAACATCCGTGACACAAGTTCCTGTTCTCACTTATGCTATAGCAGTTATTCACATCCATTTCCTCAAAAGTCTCTCTTTACTCAGTTATACACACTCATCCTTTCACCAGTCTCTCTTTATACACACTCATCCCCTCACAAGTCTCTCTTTATACACACTTATCCCCTCACCAGTCTCTTTACACACACTCATCCCCTCACCAGTCTCTCTTTATACACACTCATCCTTTCACCAGTCTCTCTTTATACACACTCATCCCCTCACAAGTCTCTCTTTATACACACTTATCCCCTCACCAGTCTCTTTACACACACTCATCCCTCACCAGTCTCTCTTTACACACTCATCCTTTCACCAGTCTCTCTTTATACACACTCATCCCTCACCAGTCTCTCTTTATACACACTTATCCCTCACCAGTCTCTTTATACACACTCATCCTCACCAGTCTCTCTTTATACACACTCATCCTCTTACCAGTCTCTCTTTATACACACTTATCCCTCACCAGTCTCTCTTTATACACACTCATCCTCTTACCAGTCTCTCTTTATACACACTTATCCCTCACCAGTCTCTCTTTATACACACTCATCCCTCACCAGTCTCTCTTTATACACACTTATCCCTCACCAGTCTCTCTTTATACACACTCATCCTCTTACCAGTCTCTCTTTACACACTCATCCTCTTACCAGTCTCTCTTTATACACACTTATCCCTCACCAGTCTCTTTATACACACTCATCCTCTTACCAGTCTCTCTTTATACACACTCATCCTCTTACCAGTCTCTCTTTATACACACTTATCCCCTCACCAGTCTCTCTTTATACACACTCATCCTCTTACCAGTCTCTCTTTATACACACTTATCCCCTCACCAGTCTCTCTTTATACACTTATCCCTCACCAGTCTCTTTATACACACTTATCCCTCACCAGTCTCTCTTATACACACTTATCCCCTCACCAGTCTCTCTTTATACACACTTATCCCCTCACCAGTCTCTCTTGATACACACTTATCCCCTCACCAGTCTCTCTTTATACACACTTATCCCCTCACCAGTCTCTCTTTATACACACTTATCCCCTCACCAGTCTCTCTTTACTCAGAACTGACACTGGAGACTCCTTCCACAACATGTCACAGATGACTCTGCAGTTACATGGGGAAACAAGAGTTAAAAAAAAACAGCTAATGAGTGCTAACAAGCAACAGATACTAATTAACAGGAAACAATGACCATATAAGGAAAGTACTGATTAAATCAGTGTGTGTGCAAACACACCCATTTCATTTTCACATCACAAACATAAGCTGAAATTGGGTTTGTGTCGTGTTTACCGCTCAGTACCATGGACATTTTCAGTCATGCTGTGTCACTGTGTGTGTGTGTGTGTGTGTGTGTGTGTGTGTGTGTGTGTGTGTGTGTGTGTGTGGTAAAAGAAGAGTCATGCTGAAAGAGGTGTGGAGTCGGGACTCTGGGGAGCCGACTGTCAGATTGTGTGAAGGAGCAGGAGGCAGCAAAGATTTTGAAAACACACACACATTGACAAACATGTGGAATAGTACATAAACATGCATGCATTTTTAGACTCATACACTAGATCAGCTCATACACCGGATCATCTTATACATAGGATCAGCTCAAACAATTGATTGCATACACTGGATCAGCTGAAACCCCATATAAGCTCATACACTGAACCAGCTCGTAAACCAGATCAGCTCATACACTAGATCAGCTCGTAAACCAAATCAGCTCATACATTGGATATGATCATACATTAGATCAGCTCATACACTGGATATGGTCATACACTGAATCAGCTCATACACTGGATCAGCTCGTAAACCAGATCAGCTCATACACTAGATCAGCTCATACACTGGATCATCTCGTAAACCAGATCAGCTCATACACTAGATCAGCTTTTAAACCAAATCAGCTCATACATTGGATATGATCATGCACTGGATCATAAACTGCTCAACAACTCAAACTAGGAGCAGTTGAAGAGTTTACTCAACGTTACGGTCAGTGAATAAAATCAGCCGGAGTTTAATTAGCAGAGTGTGGTGTATTGATTGGTTGCAGTGACTAAAGGTATGATGTTCGAGCCAAATGGAAACTTCATCATGGCTGCTATCAAATTTATAGTGCTGTGGAGTAAAACTGTTCCCTGCAGACATCTAGTGGTTGATTGTGGAACATTCTGATGTGTCTGTAGATCCACCTATCAGTCTCACTGAAGGAAGCATGGCCTAGATACCTGTCAGCAGAGAGAAGTACACACATCCTTCACTCAGGAGAAGTACAGATACTCATATTTTAAAAGTTCTGAGTGCGCTTTTTCTCTCAAGTTAAAGTAAAGTAGTTTAGGCTCTGACATGGACTTCAGTAAAAAGTAGTGATTATTACAACCTGTTTTAGTGTCAGGCTGGTAACTGAACCTCACATCATATTAATATATTAATATAAACTAATTAAAAATGTTGTATCCAGGCTGAAGATCCACCATACAGAACACAAGCAGAGAGAAGATGATGATGATCAGGTGATCAGGAATGTCTCTGTTCTCAGTCATGTTCTCATCACTGACTCCCTCTGTCTCATCCACGTTAACCCTGGACTTCTTACTGCCTTCTGCCTGCTCACTGTGAGCTTCAGAAACTAGTCCACATCTGTGGTGTGTAAGAGACAGGAAATGATGCACCAGTGGATTCAAAAATCCGCAAATATTGATCATGTCACCAAATAGATTTAAACTAAAGTAACAAATCTGTTTTTAATATGTTAGAAGTAGAAAGTACAGATATTTGTGTAAAACTGTAATGAGTTTAAAGTAAAAAGTTGTCTGAATAAATAGTGAAGTAAAAAACTGATACCAAAAAAATCTACTGAAGTACAGTAACGAAGTATTAGTTCAGTCTCAGTGGAGGAGACACGGCCCAGAGGACACACTTGTAGTTTGTAGGAAATATAGAAGAGGAAGAAGAAGAAGAAGTCAATAAGCTTTTATTGTCATTTCTACCATATGTAGCTGACGCAGTACACAATGAAGAGAGATGTTTCTCCAGAACCCTGGTGCTACATAAAACAACATCAAACAACATAGAGCTTCATCATAACACAGAGCTCCACAACAAAAACCAAAGCTCAGGACTAAAGTGAGTGTCCTCACCACATAAAGTGCATCGTGTGCAAATGAGTGCAAACAGTGGCAACAAAAAAACGATAATATAAATATAATTCAAATATAGTATAATAGCAGCAGTTCACACACACATTAACTATTCTAATAATAATAATAATAATAATAATAATAATACACTATTGTTTGTAAAGAAATGGCTCACCTGCAGGAACTATCAAACGTATGAAGAGAAAACAGTACTTCACACCACCCTGTCCCTGATTATTTTCCCATAACTGCACACTCCCACGTGTGTTATTCTGTGTGTGTGTTCGTCTGTAGCATTGTTTTATTTGAAGAAAAAGCAAAACAAGTCCAAAGCCAAGCCACACTTTTTCTCATGTTTCTCTTTATTCTGTTCCTGTTTGGAAACAAATTGCAGGTCCATTATTTTTCATAATCACATTACATGACATGATGCACCAGTGTGTATTCTATCTCTGAACAGGAATACATTAAAAAGAACACAAAGTTTCACAATGGGTACTGGACTCGCACTCGGCCCATCACACGTACGAGGCTGAGTGAAACTTGTTGCATGTTCTTCTTCTTTTCTTTTTTTAAATTCATGTATTATATATATATATATATTTTTTTTATCCAATTAGTAGTCGTGTGTGTGTGTATTGTGTGTGTGTGTGCTGTGGAAAATAGTCACATGCCCACTTTAATATCTTCCAGTACCAGTTAGTAACAATGGAAGTCAAGACGAATTTTTGCCACTTTTTTTTTTTTTTTTTTTTTTACACAATATGGAGATTCTACACAGAGCACTTTTTTTCACTGTTTCAATATCAACAGTCATCGAGAGCCGGCGACAGATACAATGCGCAGTTTTGTCATCATAATAACAATAATAGTCATAATAATAATAATCATATTAACAATCATCTTCATCATCATCATCATCATCATCATCCTTTTTACACAAAAAGCACAAAAGGTTGGCAGCGAGGCCGGCGTGAGGATGCACAAGACGGCGGTCCTTTTACACTCATGATATTTAAACACTGTACAAAATCGCATGTATTTACAGTGTGTGTGTGTGTATGTGTGTCATGCATGTTTATCTCTCTCCGTGTTCAGGTTTCTGTGACAAAGCGCTCTGGCTCATGCACTCGTTACTAAGCATCTCCATGGTAACGATGATGGAAAACATTTCCATAATTCTGATCATGACTCCCAAAAATAAATAAATAAATAAATAAATAAAACCCCCAAAACACAGAAAGATGATCAAAGTTCCATCCCAAAGCCCTAAATCCCTGTTCCCTACACTCTGGTGACAACCAGGAATTTTGGCTGACATTTTCCCCTAGTGCATGCTCTCCAGGATGAAAAAGCCCTAGCACCCTACATGAAGAGTTGGAAGGATTGAGCCTGTGAGTCTTTGTTTGTTAAACACCATATTGCACTAGAGAGGATTTAGCCCAGACATTAATTACAAAGAAAACCATTTACAAACCTAAAAAAAATAAAAAACAACAACAGGAAGATATGTGGGATTGTAGATATGATGTCATGATAAACAAGCTCCATCCTAAATTTGGGTTCACTCGTGTCTATTTCAAAGCTTGATTTTTGGGGGTTCATGTAGTGTGCTAGGGGTTTGTATAATCCACCTGCAGTCTAGTCTGATTAGTGTTTTAGTGGCCTGGAGGGTTCAATCCTCCTTTATAAGAAGTGCACCAGAGCAATTATATTACATTATTTGGATTCAGTTGGAATTGTAATGTTACAATTTAATAAACTTCTCCTCCTTCTACGCTACGGCTTGTGCGAATACGGTTTTTTTAGGGATTTCCATGTGTACACTTTTCCACAACGCTACCATGTGTACTCAGATCTGGAGTTGTTTGGGAGTTTAAGATTCACAGGTTCAACACCTCCACACTCTAAGCAGTGCAGCAGAGCCTCACAATTTCAGGAATGGCATTTTGGCAGACGCCCTTATCCAGAGCACTTCTATTTAACTCATTCATACAGCTGAGCAGTTGAGGGTTAAGGGCCTTGCTCAGGGGCCCAACAGTGGCATCTTAGTAGGGCTGGAATTTCATTTCACAATCTTCTGATCAAGTCCAACATCTGAACAGCTACCCTGTCCCCATCTTGGACATCCTGTACAATCAGTGACCCACAAACTCCACACTGATTGGAAGAAGGCGGAGTTTAAACGTGAAATTGGCCTGATGACCCGGAGACGTCGTAATGAGTGCACGAGTGAAGCGTGTTGCCAGAACACGGCGGAACACGCAGACGGGAGGAGTTGTTCACTACACACGAGCAGGCAGAACGAAGAACCATGCTTTAAGCAACAAGATGGTGGACGTCCAAGACAGACTAACCCTTTGGCAACAGAGTCCCCCGAAAAACCAGGGGGGCATAATTAATAACATGCGACTAAAAAATATATAGATAACATTCCAAAATCGCCATAATAATAATAATAATAATCTCAATACATACAAGAAGATAAATACAAACGAATTCATGAGTGTATTCACAGGTGACGTGACGTCTTTATGGAAACGCGGCAATGACGAGCGAAATGGATCATTGCATAGAGAATCTGAAATGGAAACTCAGGACAACGGTTTCAGGTTTAATTATGGAGGTGTGTGTGTGTGTGTGTGTGTGTGTGTGTGTGTGTGTGTGTGTTTTATATGGGAAATGCTCACAGACGATCCCACCGCCATGCTTTGTGATGAAATGATAGAGACTCGAGTGATTTTTGGAACAAAAAATGGTTGTGCTCTATCACGATGTGCATGCTATTGCTCCGAGGAAAATCAACCTCCAAATAATACAAGCGTAATTTAAATTAATTCAATAATAAATTAAGGAAACACACCAGACAAAGAAAAAAAAACAATGTTAAATAAATAAACAAATTACAAACACTTACAAATATAAATCCATAAATCCTCCAGTGATTTACAGTATCGCGCCGTAAAAGACACGTCTCTTTACAGTAGAATACAGCTGTGCAAAAAAATAAATAAAAAGGAGGAAAATAAAAGAAAACAACCCAAAAAAATGATGAGGTATGTAAAAAATGGATAAGGCTCTTAATTGCAAAAAAAAAAAAAAAAGAAAATCAGGCCAACAAAAAATAAACAAAATAACAATAATAATAATATCATAATTGAAGAAGAGATGAGGGCTTCTGTGTGTGATGGCACGATCATGGCTAAAAGAGAAAGAGGGAATGTTATAATGTCAATGTTGAACTCTTTCTCCTCTTCTTCGTCCTCTTCCTCAGAGACCATGAAAAGATGTGAGCGTTCGTGGGTTTATATAGAAGACATCTATTTCCATGCGTGCAGTCGCATGTATGACACTTTACACGATTGCATTCGAGTGCACATAAACATATTACAGGAAAAAAAAGAAAGACAGAACAAAAAACACATTCAAAAAGAAGATCAATCATCGCCTTAGTGGAAATGTCCGCTCGGTCGGAGAACCATCAGTCTCAGAAAGTCTGGAAAAAACTTCAAGAACTGCTTCTGTCATCATTAATCTGTGTGTGTGTGTGTGTGTGTGTGTGTGTGTGTGTGTAAGAGAGAGAGAGAGACACAGAGAGAGAGAGAGAGAGAGAGATGGAGCAAGGACACCTGAGCACAGGTTTACAGTTTTATAGCGTGATGTTATTAGGTAGAAGTGAACATTCTGGCGCCCCCCGGGTGGAGTGGAGCAAAACGTGTCTTGTGAGATGATGAAGGTTCAGACCGAGGGAGCTCATGGAGGATCTTCATCCGCTTTTCCTGGCCTGATCATCCACCTGCAGATAAAAGAGGAGCAAAACATCAGCAGGTGTCTCCCTTGAGTCTTCATGCACAGGAATCCACAGGTGTTTCCGCAAACCCTGTGTCAAATAATAAAAACCACAACAACAAATTCACACTTCTTATATAATACACTATCTAACGTAATGTAAAGGTTTGTAAATATGTGCAATTACAATTTCTGCTATTCTTTTTGAAGGCAGATACATTTTCATAAATCTACTTTTATTGAAAATGATCATAAAGTTTTGTGCTTTACAGAGTGATTTATTAAACACTCCATTTTGATGTTTACCTTTACCCAGGCCACCTTTACCTTAAGGGCCTTGCTCAGGGGCCCAAGAGTGGCAGCTTGGTGTGGCTGGAATTTGAACTCGGATCCACTTTGGACGACCTTCAGATCCAAAGTCTAATGCCTTCACTAAGCTACCACCTCCCCAGGTTTTTTTATTGAACCTAATAGTCATAGAGCAACAGCTAACGGTCAAGCAGTCAATCAGGAAGTCATTTTATTTGATTCGGTGAAGAAAGTGATTTCCACACAGATCCAATAGCATACTTTATTTACATTACTTTATTTACTTTTATTTACATTATTAGCTATTTCCACAACTCAAACTATTTATGGTCCACCCTCGAGAGGGGAACGATTGGACAATACAGACAAACCAGAAACCAAATTAGTGAAGAAATCTGAGAACTAAATCATCGTCACCGAATCCCTGAAAAGAATCAATCTTAAGTCTGCATTGCCTTGATAATATAAAACCTGCATTACCCTTCTGGAACACTAGAGGGCAGGAGGGTAGAATCTATCCCAGAGCTTTACAGCTGCAGGGATACACTGGGGGGGTGCTGATGTATTCCTCAACAATATATAGTAAATAAATGTCCTACTTGTGTTGAAAATTAAGAAGCAGTTAGAGAGAAATAAATATCTCCTTCATCCACAATCGTAAGCCACCACAGAATCGGTGTCTCTTCACGGTGTTAGCATGACGGCGTTAGCACTGTAACAAAGTGTGATATTAAAGCTCTCTCTCTCTCTCTCTCTCTCTCTCTCTCTCTCTCTCTCTCTCTCTATCCTGCTCTTTCACCATTAGACAGCATCACAAACCAAAACCTCAATCACAGTGATTTAGCCACACCCCCTGCACGGGTTTAGCACAGCTGGGATTGGCCGGTAATCTGCGGGCTGAGGCGGATTGGTGGCAGGGTTAAAAGTGCCTTTAATCTGATGTACTGACACACACACACACACACACACACACACACAAAGTTGTATGATGACATGGATCATCATTAAGTGTACCTTCTGCTCATTCAAAAGAGTTCTGATTTTGTCACATCTACATTACATCTTAATTCTTACTTTGCATATTCCAGTTATGTAGGAAAGCTGGAGTCAGAGCACAGAGTCAGCCATAACACAGCCATACTGGATCACAGAGAGTTAAGGGTCTTGCTCAGGGGCCCAACAGTGGCAGCTTGGTGATACCAGGACTTTAACCCCTGACCTTCTGATCAGTAACCCAGAGCCTTAACTTCTGAGCTCCAATTTCCCAACCTCACACACATCCCCCAAAGCTCTAACTGGCTGACCCACACTCGCTTCTCCTGCAACCATGAATGACAGGTCAGATCCTGCTGACCTACTACATCAGTCAGACGTGATTATCAACCTCTGTACAGTGAGGAGACAGAACAGGACAAACGCTGTGGAGACTAGATAAAACACTGAGGCCACAGATCATCAGTCTAGTGTCTACAGACTATGTAGCAATGAGATGCAGAACATCACACTGAATTAATTGTTGGGAGAAAGTCTCCTGGATGAAATAAGTGATAAATTCACAGCTCCAGTACACGTGGCTCCAGTACGTTATACGTTATACTTTATTCCAAGAGTAATATTATCAATGGTTTCAGTGGAATTCCACTGATTCCTCTGTCCCTCTTATTCAAATAAATTCACTGCCACAGAGGTAATAAATAAAGTGCAGTAATAAGAAGATACTCAGGGACCTAAGTGTTTTATATCCATTTTTATTCTTCCACATCAACATTTACACACAAAATAATGAGACTCCGGTGTATGTCGTACGAGCCCCCATGAATGAGCTGCTGCTATAGAAATGGTAACGTATAAAAACCAGGGCATTCGTTTAAACCTGCGATTTATCACGTGCAGTTCAATATTGTCACTTTGAGCAATTAAAATGAATTTTTTAACTTAAAAGGTTGAAAGAAATAAAACGTTTGAACATCTCATACCTCAACAATAAAAGCTAATATACGCAACACTACCTGAAACAATGACCCCAACATGTTCTGGGTTTGTTTAGTTTTTTCGATGTTCTGGTCATTTCTATGCATCTTATCTTTCATATAGTGTTCATGTAACTTTAGTATTAGACATTATCTGTTCTCTACTCTCGTTTGTGAATTGGATTACGCCTCATTCTTCTATTCCTCCTTTCTCGTCTCTCGTTTCTCTTTAAAAGAAGCTCTAACGAACAACTGTGGGGAATTCAGATCTTTCCAGACATCATAAATAGTATAAAAGACGTTAGTGGCGACAGGTTTGGATGTGGGCAGGCTTCACAAAAAGTGCTGTTACTTTTCTTTACGTTTTTTACTTTTGCGTGAATAAACAAGAAATTAAGGGTCATGCCTTTTCTATTTCAGATCTGTGTATAGACAGAAAAAACTTCATAATGCAATAATGTAAAATTGCTGTTTGCACACTTTCTGCTTGAACTAAATGTTTAAATGTACCATATTTATTTTTAGTATTATACAGACAATCCACTTGTACAACCTTCTGTGCCATACTGCTCGGCGCTACAGTGCTGCTACGCTTGTTTTTGACAGTTACTGTGTCTGCTCTCTCATTAACTTGTGCTGTTTTTTTTGTTTGTTTGTTTTATACTAAATGCTTTGTGTTGTAGTTGGAAGCTTTGTCTAGTTGCGTATTGATTTTGTTAATTTATGTTGTCTGATGTAGCAACCTGGGTCCTGTCGGAACGTTGTTTCGTTTCTATGTGCACTACACTGCATATAGTTGGAATGAGAATAAAGCCAATGTGACTCGAATATACATTTGTGCATATTAACCCAATATATTTCTAGCATATTTATATTCACAACCACAATATAGAAATCACCATCAGAATGTTAAAATGTAGATTTCTATGACATTTAAACCTAATAAAAGCACGATATTCTGAACAATAAACATTAAACACATGATACAAATGTAAAAGTGTCTCAACAGTGAAAAACATAAAACATTCCCCAAACTTGATATTTTTGGTTTGTTTTATTAAGTTGGCAAACATAAGCTTCATGAAGGTGTGGTTGTTGGTGTCAAGCTTAGCGGGGAAGAACTCTGTATAAAGTCCTGATCTTTACAACCCCACTGAACAACTTTTGCATGAAATGGAATTTGAGAACATCAGTGTCTGATCTCACTACCAGCTGAATGATCACTAATCCCTTTTAGTCATATAGTATGTTTAGTTTGACAGTCTTATTTGTATAAATATTTATATAGATATATACTGTGCATGGGAGAATATCAGCAATCAGCTGGAAAGGTTCACTGTAATATCTAATGTTTTGAAACACAGTATACACACCTGCAGTGCCTTGCACAGCTCATCTAATTCTCAGATTACAACTATTTTATATTTTGTTAGTCACAAAGAATCAGCACTGAGACATTGCTCTTCACAGAGTCTCAAACTGAATAATGGAGTATGAAATTAAAACTTACCGGTTCTCAGGTGTCCTCCATCCACAGATTAATGGGTGGCAGAAACAGTTTATAATTTTTTTTCCAGTAAAATGCCTCCTCTGCTCAGCCACAGTGAACCCTGAGGAGCAACAACACAGCAGATGGACACAATTTTTCTTTTGATTGCTTTGCTTTTACAGCTGTGAAATGGAGCTAGAAGGCTAATGTAGCCACCACGTAATGGATGCTTACAGGCTTCAGTTTAGCATTTTATACCAAATGTGTGTGTGTGTGTAATTCTTAAATTCTGTAAAGCTTCTTTGTGACAATGCCTATTGTAAAAAACACTATTGAAATAAACTTGAAAACTTGAAATAGAGTATCATTTATTACCATTAGTATACTGGCAAAATCAAACCTAAGCAGGAGCTTGGATGATTAACTATATTTAAAAGCATTATATACTTTTCAGTTTATTCTTTCACATATTCCTGAAATAAATAGACTTACTATCATGAGAAAACACTCACCTTCCAGTTAGCAGCTCACCAAAATGATGTAAACTTCTTGCCAATAGCAGACACAGCTGCAAAATACACCAGAAATAAAGGACATGAAGATATATAAAGGAATGTTTAAATATAAAAAATTCCTGATCATTTCAAGATGATACAAAGAAAGCAAAGTGATTCTTCCTGTCATGTATAGACTAGAATTTTTTAACGTACCGTCTCCTAGTTTCCCTGCTTGTTCCGCTGCATTACCAGGCAGGATTTTGCTGAAAACGTTTTCGCTGTCTGTGGGTTGCTGTGGTGGCGGCGCCGCACTGCCAATGCCTCCTGGCCGAGGAGCTGCTTTTGACCCTGTAAGAAGAAATACAGCAGCTTTTAGAAATATAGTCCTCAATTTAAACACATTGTGAGAATGCAGTTGCAAGGCAACTTGTGAATTTAGACTCACCAATGGCAGTTGCTGGGGTCGTAGGGGCTTTAGCAGTCTGGGGTGCAGCTTTTGATCCAATTGCAACTGCAGGAGATGGTGCAGCAGGAGCAGTTTCAGGTTTCATCTGCCCTCCCTGTTCAACAGATTAGACTATTTATGTACTGCTATCAGTTAACTCTAGATTTGACTCTTAATTCTTGTTCTATATTGCTTATAAAAGATCAATGAAACAGTCGCAAGTAACAGGGATCAGATTGAAGTATTTCTCATTTTCATGCTAGTTTTGTTCATTTGTAAGAACATTTCAATAATAAATTCAATTTCTACTTACCCCAGAAATTGTCGGCTGAGCTGTGGTTGGTCCCGCAGCCAGCGGTTGTCCTGATACTGGAGCCTGGCTTGGCTTAGGTTGTTGCTGGGCAGCCCCGGCTCCAACACCAGCCCCTATAGTGGTGGGCTGAGTCACACCTGCTGTGGTCGTTGCTGGCTGTTGTCCAACCTGTGGCTGTGACTGCTGCTGCTGAGTACGAGGTTGCTGGTTGGTGTGTTGAACCTGCTGCCCAGTTTCAGGCTGCTGAGGTGCAGCCTGCCTGCCAGCTGTTGGTTGTGTTGTGGGCCTTTGCTGTCCTTGCTGTGGCGGTTGCTGTTGGCCTACAAAGCCTTGTTGCTGTTGCTGTTGCTGCTGCTGTTGCTGCTGCTGCTGTTGCTGCGGCTGTTGTTGCTGCTGTTGCGGCTGCTGCGGCGGTTGTTGTTGCTGGTGCTGCTGCTTGGATGAAGGAACTTCTTGCCGCCTGGAAGCACCAGACTGCCTTGGCCCCCGTTGACCACTATGATGGTGCCCAGATGCAGGGTCACGGGAGTACTCGCCAGAGTCGCGGCTCCCGGGCTGTGAAGATCTGGGTTCTGAAGATCTTTTATGTGAAGAGGATGAAGTGCTGCGTGCTTCAGAGCGAGCCGATGGGTCCTTTGGATGTGATCTCGAAGAACGGGAAGATCTTGAAACTTCCGAGGGGTGCCGGGCTGTTGAGTGATGTCCTGAGCTACTAACATGGTGTCTGTGTTCTCGGGATGTGGAAGAGGAATGGCGTTGGTGGCTGTATTCATCTTGTGGCCACAAGTCTTCCTCAGGGGGTTCATCATAATCATGGTATGTGTGCTTGACATTGCCTCTCTTACCTGTAGAGGAGTGGCTTCCACTCCCTTGATGTCTGGAACGATCGTGAGTGGCCTCTCGTGGTTTTTCAAACCAGTCTGTCTCTTCCTGTCCTAAATGATATGCTTTTGATGGGAACCAAGACAAAAATCAAACGTCAATGCCATTGTAGAGGAAGAAGAGAAAAAAAGTACAGACTGAAGTCATGCAGAAGACGTGAGAATTCCCAAAGCATGCTACATTTCCAATGAGAGAATTGAAGTTGAATAAAAAACTTTAAATGTCCAAGTCAATAAGAAAATGGGAAAACCAGTAAACAGAAAGCATGCATAACACAAAAAACTGAGGTACAGACAACTTCACATATAGTCACAACACTTAGAAGCAACATGCAAACAAGGAGGCATATGTGATCTTCTGCAACAACCAGAACATTAGCATAAAAAGCTAACAAAATGTATCCATTCTGCTCTCCATGAAAAAATCACTGCCATGCAGTGTCTTGATTGGTGAGATGCACATTTAATAGGCAGGCATAATTTAGCACCAGTTACCTTCACTGTCTGAAACAGCACAGTGCATATCATCCACTAAGTATGGGTCATCTGGCTTGTAGGCATGGCTCTTAGGCATATCCCTTATGTGATGATCCTGAACATCAGGAAGAGAATGGCTGGAGCCATACTGATTTCTAACATCATGTGGGTCTGAGGCACGTCCCATACCAACCGGTTTGCCCACTGGGCTCAGTGGACTCTCTTCCTCTGAGTTCTGAGTACGCATAGTGTTACGTCCGCTGCGGCTGTGGGTACCCCTCTGAGATCGCTCCATGGCGTCTCTCTCATATGACTTACTTCTGTACCCTCCTGATTCTCTTGAGGAAATCTTATCCATGCCATAGCCTGTGGACCTTGATCTTCCAGAGCTGTACAGACGTTCATCTTCATCCAAGCCTTCTCTTGAGCCATAATACTTTTGCTGATCATAAACATTCTTTTTTACCCCTGATCTAGAAACCATAGTACAGCTTCCACCTGATGGTGTTGTGATTGTGTAGGAGGCCAAGTCAGATTCAACATCTCGTGCCTCTTCGATGGGGGAGAATTTAGAAATCTTCTGCTCCATGCCTTGCTTTCTGTGCTTATTACGCTTGGAGGACACAGCAGCTGGTGCCAAGTTCTTAGAAGGATGCTTTTGGCTGCCCATTCCAGAACTACTGCGAGGAGAATGCTTATAGTCATCATAGTAATAGGAAGATCCACCACTCACAGTTGTGCTAGGACGGCCATGACTGTCCACAGTACCCTGATGGTGGTAACTTGTGGTGCTGCCAGGTCTTCCATATAGATCCTCAGACCCATCTCCATAACCCATCCTCTGTGGGCCATTCTCACTCCCATAACCTGTCCTCGAAGCATCAGTCGATCCCATGTTCTCCTTTGTAAGTTCACTTATATCATCTATCATTACATAGTTTCTGGGTATATTTTGTTCTAGGTTTGTGGCATAGAGACCATCTGTACCATACCCAGATGTTGGACTTGGCATGTGCTCTGCCATTGTTTGTTCAGGGGTACGATATGGCCCATAAGCATTTGCCATGGGTGAAGAATAGGCACCACTAAAGCCAGTGTCCTGAGCTGAGGTGGCAACTGACACTGCAGGATTGGTAATTATTTCATAATTGGTTGGCAATTTCTGTTCAAGATCAGCTAGTGATGTATGTCGTGGCAGCTGATGACCAGAAAGCATATCAGTTTGGGGCTGAAAGGGCAGTCCTTGGCCAGGGTATGGTAATGTCTGTCCAGGCAAATGAGATGCAGGAGGCTGAAAGCTCTGGTGACTGGGTTGCTGCAGGCCTATATCTGTCTGATATGACTGGGCATAAGCATGACCCTGGTAAGGACCTTGTGTTTGATATAGGGAGGGTTGAGGAGGGTGTGGCTGAAAGGTGCCTGGCTGAGGCTGGGATGGTGCTGGGTACTGGGGTGCTTGAAATCCAATCTGCTGATAGGCAGCAGTCGGTGGCTGTGTCGGTGCAGGTTGACTCTGAGGATATGGATATATGACATAAGAGGAGGTGGGTGGATATTGAGAAGTCACATTTGGGTCAGAAGTATATTGGCTAAGAGGTGCTGTGCTTGGTCTTGACATCAGTCCATTTGCTTCATATGTGCCTGTTGGTATGCCAGTTAATCTAAGATTGTTCAGTTCACTGTCTGACATGTAGTCCCTTGCGTCCCCGATGCCACGCAGGTAGGCCAGCTCTCGCCTCTCACGTTCTTTAACCATGGTTTCCTTGCGTTGGGTAATGCCTAATTCCAAACAGCGTAGCTTAGCATCGATCTCTTTCTCTTCTTCTTCAAGTTCTGCTTGCTGTTTGCGTAGCTTGGAAGACTCCTGTTCGACAGCTTTTAATTCACTCAGAATACCCACCTTCATGACACCATGTGTTGGACGAGGCAATAGTCTCTGGGGTATTCCAGGGAGCTGTACATGTGGGACATTGCAGGAGTTACTATTGGGAGTGGTATCTCATCTGGAGGGGGGCTGGGGAGGGTCCGCTTCACTTTCCTCATAATTGAGTTCTGTAGCTGTAAGAAAGAAACAGAGGGGGAAGACGAGAAAAAGAAAAATCAATAACTGAAACAGATCAGGAAATAACAGGTTAAATAATAATTTACTTGTTATGTGTTTTAGGTTTTTTGCAAATCCAATACACCAAAGTAAAATACTATGTTGCTTTGTTTATTAATCTATTAATACCGAACATAAAAGAAAAACATTTCCTCTTTGTGTTATCTGTTAAAATACAAAGAATGTAACCTAATGATGTGGATAAATGTGAATTGAACAGGTTTATACAAATATTTCATATTGTAAATATTGGCGTTCTAGAATATATTTAGCATTTTGTGTGTGTGTGTGTGTGTGTGTGTGTGGGTAAGGAAAAAAGCAAAACAGCATATAAGACAACAAAGAAAATAAATAGATAATACAAAAGAGGAGAAATGCATAAATAATGAATAGACATCCTTCTTACATTAAAGTTTTTCTCACCTGACTACCTGAAGAGTTGTGACCCTGGTACAATGAGAATTTAGCCTTAGATGGGTCCTCTGAAGTTGGGCTGAGGGGTTTAGGATCTGACAGGGAGCGCTGAACACTTTTTATTGGCCGTGGAATAGTTTGATGCATCTTTGGTGATTCAGTAGTGAAGGCCTTTTGCTGGGGTGTGACATGTGCCCTATTGAGCTTCTCACTGGAGGCCAAGCTTGTCTCCAGCACGCGGTGAGGGGACAGAGGGGACACTGGGGAGTACAACACTTGTGGGGATTTGGGTGGACGTGGATCAACTGGTTGCTGTGTTTGTAGCCCAATGTCTAGTGGGTCCAATTTTCGTTTTTCAAACTTGGCTGGAGTGGCACCAACTACATGTAAGCTGGTGGAGTAGGGGCTGACTGTGGTAGAAACACTAAGCTGAGGAACAACCACTCCTTGAGACTGTGCTTCTGGGTCAGTCTGACAGGCTAAACTCTCCCCTTTGTGTGTCCTCTCTGGTGCAGAGATGTAGTGAAGCAGTTCAACCTTTGATGTCTCAGCCATGGTGATGTGAATGGCTGGTGAGACTCTTCCCAACTGATCTGATTCAGTTTGGCATGATGAGTCACTGGTTGTCTGGATAGCTATGCTGGAAGTCACTTTAGATGCATCAGTTTTATTTTCTGCACTTGATTCAGAGTGTTTGGAGTACCTTGAGCGACGACGTCGCACTGGCTGGCTATCCCACTCCCCCTGGTCCTCCTCATCTGTCTGGACACTGCAGTCAGCAATACGCCTTGTCCTTCTGCGTCGTGACATAAACCGATCCTCTGCATCTTCATCATCAGTTTGGACACTGCTGTCCGCAATCCTTTTCACAGGTTCCTCCTCAGTGCCATTCCTCAAGCGAGGCATTGAATTCTGTTTTTTAATAACATGGCTACTTCCTTGATCATCACTGTTCCTCAGGGACATTTCAGAGGCTGAACTAGGCATAGGTCTTGTGGACACCAGTGCTTGAACCATCTGCCCATCCATGCAAGGTAAAAACTGCAAGCTCTGGCCATCTTGTGGAATAACCCTACCACTTTGATCACAAATGATGGAGATTGCTTGAGGGGCGCCACCAACCAGCATTCCATTAATGGCACTTTGTGCAGTTGTTGCTGCTGCAGCAGCAGCTGCAGAGGCAGCAGCTGCCTCTGCTGCTGCCACTGCTGCCGCTGCTTCAACAGCTGCTGTCTTTTGCCTTTTCTGCTCTTCAAGCTGCAGCTGGAGCTGCTGTTGCAGAGCCTGAATTTGGTCTAGCTGCATCTTCTGCTGAGCCAGCTGCTCTCTCTGTATCACCAATTGAGTTTCTCTTTCAACTTGCTGTTGCTGAAGAACTTGCTGCTTAATGTTCTGAAGTTCTTGGATCTCGCGGTGCACGAGAAGTTGTTCTTTTTCCCTGTGCCTTTGCAACTCTAAGCGATCCCTCTCCAGCTCTTCTTGAAGACGTAACTGACGTAGCTTCTCTAACTCAATGCGTTCTCTCTCTAGTTGCAGTAGTTGCTCTTGTTGTTGCCGTAAATGTTCTTCCTCTTTCTCATCACTAACTGATGTATCTGACAGTCCTCTAGTAGTTGCATGTGGCTGTGACTGTGGCACTGATAAGTGGTCCTGTGTCTGAGACAAGCCTTGAATCACAGACAAATCTTTACTATTGGGCAATGATTGAGGATGGGTTTGTGCCTGGATTGACTGTAAAATTAGATTTTGAGTGGATGGAAGGACTGTGGCAGCATCTCCTGGAATGTCACCCTGAGAAGTCTGTTGGTTTAAAATTGTTGATTGGGCTGGTATAGCACTAGTCGGAACAGTTGCTCTGGGAGCAGATGGTAATGTTGTAGTTGATGTAATTGTGCCAGGTACTGTAGGCTTGACAAAATAGATAGGTGTTTCTTGGGAACTACTTGTAGTTGGCACACTCCCTGAAATAGAATCTGTGGCAGATGCTGGGAAAAGGGTTGGAGTGGGGTATCTGTAAGGTCCCTGTGCAGACAGAGGCATTCTTGGAGCAACCTGAGGCAATCGACTAAGGCTGGCTAGAGAAACAGCGGTCACACTGCTGGGAGGATAAGGCCTGTAAACTCCTCTTACCATAGGATTTAATACAGGAGCAGGTTGGGTTGTGATTGGTAAAGTGGATGCTATCGGAGTGTTTATCGTTGAGTATATCATGCCATCAGCAGTCCTCAGTACAGGAGGATATAAGGCCCGGAGCGTTGCCTGTCTAGCATTGATTAGATTTGTAAGGGCTTGGCCATGTGCTGTGGGCCTCCCATCAGGGCCATAAAGAATGTTTGCCCTGACTGATGTTAGACCTTGTTGAAGGCCAAGCCTTCCTATTTGGCCTCCTCTTCCAGCACCATATTGAAGAAGATCTGGGCTGTTAGTATAGCGATTTCCAAAATGATCCATTGAGTTAAGAGCAGCACACATTCTGCTAATTTCTCTGGCAGTGGTGGCACTGTACTGTGCTAGATTTGATTCTTGAGTGCCTGCCAGGTCACGAGAAGGATAGCCAAAGTCTCCACTGATATTAGACATTGAGCCGTATCTACGAAGAGGTAATGGTGGGGTTGAAACATCTTGATGTCGCAAATCAGTGTACGATCCATATTGGGCACCCATTCCAAGATATCCCGCTTCATATGCTTGTTTCATAGAGCTTAAATCCACTGCCAGATCCCCAGCATCTGTCCTTTGATAACACTGGAGTCCTGATTCTGCAAGATTTGTATCTGACATTGATGGTGGAAGCTGTCCAGACAAAGGCATAGTAAATGGTTTATGCTCCTCTGATTCCCCTTGCATATTTATGGGATAATGACCATCTTTTTCTAGCTGAGTTTGCTGATGAGGAGCTGAGGTAGGATCAGCAGAAGAATTTGGGTCTGAAATAGTTGTTTTACTTCTCTGGCCAAAGGGACCTGAACAGCTACCACCAAAAGGCAATTGGTAGACAACATCACAGCAAGCCACTTGGTTCTCTGACTTGATTTGTCCAGTGAGATCAAGAACTTCTGGTGCTTGATGTGGTTCTTCCCTTTTAACTATTTGTGTGACTGTACCCCCTTGTGATGAACCACTTTCATCTAACTGTACCATCATTGCATGGGGCTGTTCTGTTGAGAGGTTAGTGACTGTGGGCTTATTTTTTAGTTCCAGAGCAACCCCACCATATATGTCATGGCCTATAGTAGGGGTAGATGAAATAGAGGTTGATAAGGGTGGTGGAAGTGGGGATACTTTGGGAATGGCACTAATCACTGTTTGTGTGCTTCCACCACTTGTCTGGCACACCACTAAGTCTTTCTTCAACAATACTGGATGCACTTGGTTCGCTAAGTTGTAACGGGCAAAAGAAGCTGTATTTTGTTGGTGATGCTGGAGCTGTTGTTCAAGGAGCTGTTGTTGCTGTTGGAGCTTCTGCTGTTGCTTTTGAAGCTGCTGTTGTTGGATACCAAGATCTTCCAGACATGCATCTATCTTTGGAATTGAAGAGTCGGATATTGGTGTTCTTGGTTGAGAAAGACAAACAGCTGATCCAGCACCCTGACCAAAGTCAACTCGATTCTGCAGTGGATCTCCATAAACCATTGGGTATTTAGGCTGTGATATAAACATAGAAGCTGCCACAGTAACACTCACTGTTGTTGGTGTGGATATTGTTACATGTGGTTGTGCCTGTGCATTTAGATTCATAATGAGAGGTTGTACAGCTGTATGACGGCTTGGGGGTTGATCTGCATCAACTGAGTACCTTCGTGTGTCAGATGCCAAGGATGTAAGATCCATACCATGGTCTGTCATGATAATTGGAGCAGGCTTCACTGCTCTAAGGTCAACCACATTTCCACTTTGCGCCACTGTCCCTTGTTCAATAACCATTGAGGTTCCTGGAACATTGGATATTTTACACAATGATATGTTATCAGACCTATAACTTTGAGAAGCTGCACATGAGGGAGTGCTTGGCCCAGAAGTGACTCTTTCAGCTGCTTGTCCTCTCTGATAGGCAAGCTGAGACATTTGTGGTGATGTAGGAGAACTTGTTACAGAAGACTGGGTCCAATAAATTGGCTGTTGCTGGCTACTTGTTGGAGAAGAGAGTGGGGATGTAGAAGAATTTACAGTTATTGGTTTTGGGGGTTGAGTTGGGGTGCTTGATTCTAGTGTTATTACCATGACTGGGGTATCTTGGGAGGACTGCTGTCTTGCAAGACGAGGACCTGCAGTTCTTTGAGGAGCATGGGAGCCTTGGAGCGTAGATGCCACAGATGACATGTGATCAAGGATGTGTGTAGTTGTTTGTGAGTCAGCACTCTGGATCGATCGTACTTGCTGCTGTCTAGGAGCAGGCTGACGCACTTGTGGTGGAGACGGTGACATTTTAGAGGTTTGGGAAGGCATCCTGTGCTGGTTTTGTTGTGTTTCACTAACCCTGGCCAGTCCACTACTGCCACTGTCTGAAAATGATACAGGTGCTGACATCTGTGTAGGGCTTGTGCCTGGACTCAAAGATGTTGACCCTGTTCGTAAGTGCTGACTATTTGTCAAACTGGAAGTCCCTTGCTGCTCTTGTTTCACTGGTTGTCCCTGCTGTTTTTGCATCATCTCTGCTTTTCTCATCATTTCCTCATAAACCTCCTCTGCACTTTTTAATGATTTGTGTACAGCAGACGGTGACTCTGCAGATGATTTTTCTGTAGGTGAATACAGAGACATAAATGTTGGAAGATTGTATTCACTGCCAGACTTGTAAAGCTTAGAGCCTACTTCAAATCCTTCTGCCTCTGAGTCTATAGAGGGAGAGTATTCTGAACAGGATGATCTGTGAAGTTCTTCCATTTCTGCTGCTTGTCTAAGCTCCTCTGTTGGAGAAGCATCCTCAATTGGTGACAGATTGCTGGGTGGAGTCTTTGACCTCTCCCTGCGTCTCTGTGCTCTGAGTTCCTCTTTGTCCCTTTTAGTTTTCCTGGCTGTGCTGCGAATCCTTTGCTGTTCCAAGTCTCTCATCTTTTCTTGTTCTCTTAAAAGTTCTTCCTCTTCCCTCAGTTCGTCTTCTTCTGAAGAGTCCTCGATTGTTGGTAAGAGTGGGCCGTGAGATCGGTGCCTTGCTTTCCTCTGCTGCTTAACCTCTTCGAGCCTTTGCCTTCTGCTAGGACTACTATCGCTGTCATCCTCCAGTGACGACACAGATGTAGGAGAGGTTCCAGATGTATAGCTAGGTGTGGTAGCAGGAAGGGTTGAGGAATACTCTCCTCTTGACTTTTCCTCTGGTGATCCAGTCAGGCTTTCCATCTCAAGCTCGGGTTCTCGAAGGTCATGCTCTGTGCTAAGTTCCAAATCACGATTATAGCTATTGGTATTATTCAGTTCTATAGTCTTAAATCGCCTTAGGCCTCCTTGTGAACCCATCATATCATCTCCGTCATTGGACTTGTATGTAGCCTCATTACTTTTAGTGTCATCTTCAAAGCTGTTTGATTGCTGTGTAAGGCGTCGCCTCTCTTTTCCCAGATCAC
This sequence comes from Silurus meridionalis, assembly GCF_014805685.1. NCBI lineage: Eukaryota > Metazoa > Chordata > Actinopteri > Siluriformes > Siluridae > Silurus > Silurus meridionalis. The sequence continues at coordinate 17,728,738 of NC_060902.1, forward strand.
CACTGTGTTTATGACTCTTTTTGACTTTCACCTGACCTTCAGTCTCTACCACTTCTTCCTCATCTGCACTCATTTCCAAAATCTGTCTCCTCATAAACTCCTCATCTGTTAGGCCCTTCTGCAACTTTTGTCTGGTCGGTAAAGGAGACAGGCCACTTTCACTGCTGTCCTCCACATAGTCATGACGTAATTTGCAACTAAGGTCATCAGATACTTCCCCATCAGAATCGAATTGGTCTTGTGTTATGGACAGAGACTGGGGTCTTGTCTTATCGATTTCAGAGGCTGTCTCTGACTGTAAAAGAGGTCGCATAGAACTCTCAAGTTTTTTTATTTCGGAGGGGCTGGGAGGACTGCGCTGGGTAGACAAACCTCCTTCACTGAGTTTAATTCCCTCCTCTCGAATGAGTCCAGTGATCTCACTCTGGGAGCCGGATATGCCATCGGAGGAGTAGCCTGTGTCACTTAGACTCTGTGTACTGGACTTGTTGGAATCCTGTGAATTAACAGAATGACAAAATATTCTGTTATGCATTTATATAATCATGTGATTAAAGCATATCCTGTATGAAGTAAAACATCATAAACATGTCTCAAGCATGCAACAGTATTAAATCATGCAGGGTTAATGGAAATGTGCAAAGATAATGAGAAATAATGACCATGCCTTTCATACAACCCAATACCACCCATCAATGAGAGTGTTTTAAACTTTGATACCTAATTAGCATTAAAAGGATGACGTGGCATGTGAGTAATAATTTCCCTGAATCTGTGTGATCGCATAATGAAATTTCAGTGAGTAGTTAATGTGTATAATTGATTATTTTAGTGATAATGGCTTTCAAGTGGCTTTTCATGCAGAACATTTATGCAGATGTTGACCAAGGAATGATAAAGTTATGAATGGACCGTTTATGGAAAATAAGGACGATGAGGACACCGAGGGTCACTCACGTCATGGAGTTTAGATTTTTGCAAATCACAACTTTTCTTCTGGTCTTTTATTTCTTGAGTTCCTTTCTTATGCAACGCTTTCATGTCACCTTCTTTTTCGGTTTTGGATACTGATTGTTTCTTGCTAATGCCTTGCTCTTGTTTCCGAGCCTCTGTCTTGCTTTTGCTTGCAGGTTGGGAAGGGGTTGTCTTGGCAGTAGACGCTTGAGCAGGACCCTTGCTCTGTGGTGTTCCATGTTTGGCTGAAGAGAGAGTACCACTTACTTGGGCACCAGGTGTTTTTTGCTGCTGAGGACCGGCATGCCTCACCCCTGCCTGCTGACTGGGTGGCTTTAACTGAGCATGCTGTTGGGTTGTAGGTCCAGGCGCTCGGGGAGATCCCATGGGCTGAGGAGCAGGAGATGGGCCATCCCCCAAATCCCCTGAAATGGCTCTCTGTGTCTGGCATGTCAAGCAAAGCCATTCTTTCTTCTGGAAATAGGAAAGTACAAAAATTACCATGCATCAAAAAGCAATCATAGTCGTAACACAATCAATCACCATCCTGGGGCATTAAAGACATAATGAAATACAAGTCAATGCAAGTTAAATGTCGTGCTAGCTTTTACCTCCCTGTGTAAGCAAATTTCCTGGACCAGCAAAAGAAATATATAAAGAAACACAAAAAAGATCAGAGGTGCTGTGAGTCAGCAGTCATCATTTGCTATTTAGGTGATAAGAGTCCCACATACACCATCATGACTGCACCTCTTGACCATCAGAGCTAATAAACTTTTTTATCTATTATGACAGTTATCCGTCTACAGATCATGTTTACTGTCAGGACTCAATGTTAAAGAGCAGAAGAACCAAAGAGATGAGACAGTGGCAAAACAATCTAATCAACCAATTACATAGAAATGCCAGAAATATGAACAGAAGAAGTGTTGTGTGTGTTTCACATTTAACTAAATAAATAAAAATAAATAAAATATAAATAAAATTCAGATTTTCCGCACATGTGCAGTACAAATCATGTTTCAGCTACGGATCAAGTAGTGACAGTGACACTGCGCTGAAAGTGTGAGATTAAGCTTAAACAAACTTGCAGTCCACCGCTTAATATGTTCATGAGGAAATTCCGCATGTGAAACAAGCATTACTATAAGAACACGTGCACTGTAACGAAAGTCCTTTACCGGAACGATTCGGTACGAATACGTGCACCTTTACACCCCTACTTCCGTCTGGTGTTCAACCAAATCATTCTACTGAGTCATTCTATGAAGTTGCTTTAGATTTGGTCATGGTATCATTCGATTACACAGATCTGATTGTACTTGGCCACAAGGAGGGTAAAGTCATTGAGTTATCGGGCTGAATCTTGTTTTCTGCTATGCCATGTTTACTGTTATGCAATTATATTATGCCACCTCATCCTGCAATCGCCTTCTCTTCTTCACCATCCTCTCAGTCGGTGCCAGCTTTAATCACTCCATCCTAGTTGAGACACACGGATAAAAGTGAATCTGAATCCCTCACACCTCCCAGCATTTTAAAGAGCCTGCAGTCTGCAGTGCAGTGGCCAGAGAAGCTGGACGTCTTGTTTGGGTTTATCTAATTGCTTATGGGAAAGTGTGTGGGACGAGCCAGGGTGGCTGAAGGCATAGGGAGGTAGAGAAAATGTCCTCAAATGCAGTTTGAATATTTGTATTTCTATGACAGGAATGGGAAAGTCGAGCACTATCTTTTCCACAAACTGAAATAAAAACAGACTAGTCAGGATGAGCAGTCATTACTCTAACCCCTCACACAGAGAAGTGGGTGAACATGTAGATGAAGGCTGAAAGAAGACTGCATAAGTCTGGTAGACTCATTGCCTCTTTCTGCTTGGCTGCTGCTGAGGCTCTGGACGTAAAATAGAGAGCGGCTGAGGGAGGCATTAGCACACCAGCCAGATGCCTCCTGAATGTTTTCTCTTTTTTTTTAATCTCCCTTGAGTACACCATGCACGATCTAAATATAAATAGGTGCCGTTTCTGCGAGCTCTAACACGCCTCACAGCCAGCCATCTGGGTCTATTTCTGCCTTTTCATAGCAAAATTAAAAAGAGGTGGACCGCGATGGTGTGTGTGTGTGTGTGTGTGTGTGTGTGTGTGCATGTGTTTACTATGCATACCTGTACATAAGAACATGTGTCCAGCGTTCACACACTCTTACAGGCTCTCAGTACTCTGGTAAAAAATTACTACTGCCTTCTGACAACCACTGGTAGATATATTTATGTGAGATGGACATTTTTATGCTACTAATGTATTAATCGGCTGATTGACTACAAAAGATGCAAGTATGTAAAAAAATCTAAAAGAAATTTGTAGTTTGATTTGGCCAAAACATTCACATGCTGACAGAGTGTGTGTGTGTATGTGTTGGAAGGGGAGGTGTTACCCTAAAGCCCCTGTGAGGGGGTCGTTGTATTGAGTTACTGTGTTCTACGAGCTGGTAATGGATTACCGTTTTCTTTCTACTGCATGTACGATGACTCATGCACACACATAACTCGATTCTCGCAGCACACGTAGAGAGAAATGGCACACACTCACTCACTTACACACACACACACACACACACACACACACACACACACACACACACACACAATTTCAGAAAAGGCCTGAACAGATGGTGCTGCCTTGTCATGCTGAGTTTCACATCCACTCCCAAAAGAAATTCATCCACTTTATACACAAGCAAATACACGGAGCTGAAATGTCAGCCTTTATACAGCCTCCACGCGGCGCACACATATAAGCCTGCACACACACACACTCACACACTCACACGTGTGAATCCTTTATTACAGCTCTGAATGTATAGGGCAGTGGGGGTTCTGCCATGTTTGATACATATACAACATTAAGTACAGCCACAAGAGGGCGCCTCGCACAAAATGTCATCACGACTCTAAAGGAAAAATAGAATCAAATTATAATTTTCATTGTTTTAAATTTGTAAAGCGTCTTTAAAACAATTACAGGATTTTATAAAAATATGTGTAAATATGGCTGAATAAACTGTAAAACCCATCCCTATTTATAGCACAGTGAGTTCGCTGGCAATAATAAATAGATTAGAAAAGGAGTGATTCAACTGTGCAGGAGTGAGAGTGTGGTTTTTCTCTACAAGTTGTGTGAGGTTTCAGTAATGGAGAAGTGAAAGGATGTGAGGTGACGAGGCAGCAAAAGTCCATTTTATTACTGAGCCATCGTTAAAGAGCCCTTAACTTCAATTAGTGAGCAGCCATTAAAGAGCCGCCGTCACTGCAGGAACGCACCAAGTCACCACTTTACTCACTGGGAGAACCCTGAGCTCAATCACCCTGACAACCACCGCCTCATTATATACAACCACACAATCACCCTGACAACCACCGCCTCATTATATACAACCACACAATCACCCTGACAACCACCGCCTCATTATATACAACCACACAATCACCCTGAAACCACTGCCCCTACACATATAACCACACAATCACCCTGACAACCACTGCCCCTACACATACAACCACACAATCACACAAAACCACTGCCTCATTATATATAAAACCACACCATCACACAAAACCACTGCCTCATTATATACAACCACACAATCATACACAATCCACACACAATCAAAGAAAATAAAGTAGCTTTGTGTCATGGTGAGATACAGAACCTTTAACTACTAGCCACAATAATAAGTGCAATACAGTCTGAGATGTCGATGTTTCCATGCCGCTGCTGACCTGCAGCACAGCTCTGACATTAAAGAGCGCAATCCTGGCTGTAAACTAAACACACAAAAATAAATAAATAATGAATAAACTATTGAATAAATCAATGGCATTTCTCAGTAGTAAAAAAAATGTACATATGATTAAATGAAGCCAGTCACTTGGTCATGCCCCTTAGTATGTTTGTATACAGATACGTACTGGGTGAAAAGTTTGTATAAATATAAACACGTCATCAAACGTAATAAAAAAGGCAATCTTTATGTCTTTCAAGATATTTTATACGTTCAGAGGTGAATTCTAATCTTCAAGTGCAACACTAATCAGCTTCAGTTGTCAATAATTCATTCCCCAATACATTATTCTACACACACACACACACACACACACACACACACACACACACCTACACGACACTCTGACCATGTGCACATGCGAGTGTTGCCTGAACGACCTGGATTGCATGTACACGCCTTCTTTCCCAGCATGCTCTGCTCTCTCACGCTGGCAGCCCATTGAACACAAGTCGTCGTGCTGAGACGGAGAAAATGTCACTACTCATTAAAACCACACCCACACACAAACACCTTTTCTGAGGTCATACACTGATCTCAATAATATATTGTAAATAAAATGCTGGCTGTTTGGTGAAGTGTAGGAGTGTGGTGATAATCAGGTCCACGTAATCTCCAACACCATCATTACTGCAACGTCTCCTGGATTCTACACTGCATTCACAATCAGTCATTGTTTTGTTACAGAAGGATTATAGAAAGTATACAAATAAAACTTTATATTTTACATTCCAAATAGAGGTCCAGGTGAACTAATCAGTCCATGGTGTCTGAGTGACCTGCTGTTCAATAATGACCTCATAATATTCTGTTCTGTTCTGTTCATTATAAAGACATAAATTATAAAAGGAAATACTGGAATCTTTACAACTTCCCAGTAAGAAAGATCTGCCTGAGCTTCTCTCCTACTGATGACACTTTAACATATTGGCACCCATAATGAAAAGTAAGTACTACTACCACAACTACAACAACCACATCTACAATAACCACAACTACAACAACCATAACCATAACTACAACTACAACAACCATAACTACAACTACAACTACCATAACTACAACAACCATAACTACAACTACCACAACTACAATAACCACAACTACAACAACCATAACCATAACTACAACTACCACAACTACAACAACCATGACTACAACTACCACAACTACAACAGCCATAACTACAACTATCACAAGTACAACAACCATAACCACAACTTCCACAACCATAACTACTACTACCACAACTACCACAACTACAAAAACCATAATTACAACTACCACAACAACATCCACAACTACAGCTACCAAAACCACAACAAAAGAAAAACAGTACAGTACAGTAACAAAAACAAAGGATGTTGTGATGGTTGTTGGGAAGGTTTTCCTGCAATTTCAATAGTATTGATTGAGATGTATTGATATGTTCTGTTCATTACTACCATTATTATTATTATTATTGGTGTTGTTGTTGTTGTTGTTATAATTAGTATTATTATGATTGTTGTGATGTGTATTAGCTGAGGGATATGTGGAGGTTGTGCTGATTTGTAATTGCAGCATGAGGGAGATGGAATCAGTAAATAAGGACTCGGTGCTTTGATGGTATTTGACAGCAGTATGAATTCGGACACAGAAGTGCTGAGTTTTACACTCTGAGGAATCAGGATCGATGTGGAGTTTCAGAGAGCAGAGCACATTTAAATCGGCTTTCTTTCTCAGATTAAATCTGGAGCTCAGGGGTGTGTGTGTGTGTGTGTGTGTGTGTGTGTGTGTGTGTATGTGTGTGTTAGACAGTGCTGAAGTTTGAGTCAGGAGTTATGTGAGTTAATCCTAAAGACCTCTCAATGGGTCTATGTGGTGGCACCCTGAGTATGCACACACACACACACACACACACACACACACACACACACACACACACACACACACACACAGGCCTGATGCCCTGGGCCTGCAAAGTATTAGAGCATGAAAGGAAATTAAGGATCATCCAGACATCCAGTGATGGAAATAAGAAAAATGAAAGAGAGTGAGAGAGAGAGAGAGAGAGAGAGAGAGAGAGAGAGAGAGAGAGCGAGAGAGAGAGCGTGAGAGAGAGATAGAGAGAGAGAGAGAGAGAGAGAGAGAGAGAGAGAGAAAGGGAGAGGAAATGAAATGGACCAGGAAAGAAATACTATCAAGACAGAGCAGACTGCCACCAGCAGAATGAGAAAGCATCCACATCTTCCAATCATAGACCAGATCATTCTCATCACATCGCATCAATCAGAGCACAGAACATGTGATTATTAATCAATCACAGCACAGGAAGTGTTTATAATTATGAAGGACACTTGGTCAGGTTCTTGGTTGCATCTCAGATTAATTCCCTCTGTTCTCATTTCTTCATCATTGATTGCTACATCATCCTCATATAAAACTGTATTAGAGCCTTTACACACTCCACAGTGTTCCACCGTATCCAGTGTTAATGCCAGTGACAGGGATGGTGTTTCTTTTCTGAGCTGATGATCAGCACAGCAACAGAAACACTGAGCGCAGCTTCCACACTGTGGTGTTGAAAACTACAGCACTTCCACACTGAATCAGAGACATAGTGTGTCATATCAGAGATCGCGTGTGATTGAGGTTTTGGAGAGACTCGCTGACCCGACAAGAAACATCACTCTCACCCATCCACTTATTCACCTCCTCGAATCTCTCCGTCTCTCTGCTATCATCTCATCTCAGCTCTTCGCTATCATCGCTCTCGTCGCTCTCATCGCTCTCTGCGTCTCTCGTTGCTTGCGCAGAAGCACTGAGACGAAACGCTGAGCTGCCACAGGCTGAGGGCCAATCAGATCGTGGAGTGTTTACAGGCTCCAATGAGACGCAGAGGTGATTTACCTGATCCAATCACGTCCATCAATCACTTCTGACAAGTGATGGAGCGCTCCTCTGACTAATCCAATCCACTTCCATCCCATCTTACACCCTACTCACTTTCCCTTACATGTCCTAATCCCAATTTACACCCTACTCACTTTCCCTTACACTTCCTAATCCCAATTTACACCCTACTCACTTTCCCTTACACTTCCTAATCCCAATTTACATCCTACTCACTTTCCCTTACACTACCTAATCCCAATTTACACCCTACTCACGTTCCATTACACTTCCTAATCCCAATTTACATCCTACTCACTTTCCTTACACTACCTAATCCCAATTTACACCCTACTCACGTTCCATTACACTTCCTAATCCCAATTTACATCCTACTCACTTTCCCTTACACTTCCTAATCCCAATTTACATCCTACTCACTTTCCCTTACACTACCTAATCCCAATTTACACCCTACTCACTTTCCATTACACTTCCTAATCCCAATTTACATCCTACTCACTTTCCTTACACTACCTAATCCCAATTTACACCCTACTTACTTCCCTTACACTTCCTAATCCCAATTTACACCCTACTCACTTTCCTTACACTTCCTTATTCCAATTTACACCCTACCCACTTTCCTTACACTTCCTAATCCCAATTTACACCCTACTTACTTCCCCTTACACTTCCTAATCCCAATTTACACCCTACTCACTTTCCTTACACTTCCTTATTCCAATTTACACCCTACCCACTTTCCTTACACTTCCTAATCCCAATTTACACCCTACCCACTTTCCCTTACACTTCCTAATTCCAATTTACACCCTTCCACTTTCCTTACACTTCCTAATCCCAATTTACACCCTTCCCACTTTCCCTTACACTTCCTAATCCCAATTTACACCTACCCACTTTCCTTACACTTCCTAATTCCAATTTACACCCTTCCCACTTTCCTTACACTTCCTAATCCCAATTTACACCCTACCCACTTTCCCTTACACTTCCTAATCCCAATTTACACCTTTCCCACTTTCCCTTACACTTCCTAATACCAATTTACACCTTACTCACTTTCCCTTACATTCCTAATCCCAATTTACACCCTACCCACTTTCCCTTACACTTCCTAATCCCAATTTACACCCTACTCACTTTCCCTTACACGTCCTAATTCCAATTTACACCCTACCCACTTCCCCTTACACTTCCTAATCCCAATTTACACCTACCCACTTTCCTTACACTTTCTAATCCCAATTTACACCCTACCCACTTTTTCTTACAATTCCTAATCCCAATTTACACCCTACTCACTTTCCCTTACACTTCCTACACATCTTTTTTCCGTACTGGACACAAACTATACACTTCTCCCCTTTCTGGTATCAGTTTTATTGAGACCTTAATCACTTATCTCGGCTTCATCTCTCTTTTCTTTTTCTGGACAAGTCTCTGTTCAGAAGCGTGTCATGTTCCCTTTCTGACTCAATCCTGATTTGGATCCCACTTACTTTCCTTTTTTGGCTCAGTCATGGTTCAGATGCTGCTTGCATCTCTTTATTGACCTTATCCCCTTTTTCAAGATGTTTTTTAATTTTAGAATGATTGACTTCCACTTATTGGCCCCATTTTAATTTTGACTTTACTCCCTTCCTCTTCTAGTCCCCATCCCAATTCAGAAGTTACAGTGTTGAATGTCCTCTAAACTGGCTGCGTGATGCTAGTCACTTTTCCTTATTGGCCACATACTAATTAAGACGATTATCACATCCTCTTACTAGAACTTCTCACAATTCCTATCACTGGCTCTATCCCAATTCTGGTGCCACACATTCACCTCGGTTGGCTCACAATTCTGTTTCCTTGATGGATTCATCCTAATTTATATTTTAATCAGTTTCATCTGAAGATCCACCCTTATTACTTTTTAAGCGTCCGTCCTGATTCACCATTTTCCATCTTAGCTTCATGGCATGTTAGTAGTGAGTTTCAGTGTGAGGTTACTGTGACAGAAATGCAGTGTTTTATCCTGGAAGTCAGTGACCATGCAGGAGGAGTCGGGAGCAGAAAAATGACTCGCTGCAGATGAAGCTTTAATGGAAGTCTGTTTGAATAATGCAGACTCAAGACAGACCAAGTGCTGGTGGACTTTTTTAAAGGTTGCTTTTGAGATTGATGTTGTGCGTCTTACTGTAAGACATCGTTAGCCTTTCTGTGATTCACAGCTGTTTGATTTTCTGCTCGAAAAAAGATTCATCAATCACCGGAGCTCGACCAATGAGAGGCAGGCGTCTAATGGAAGAAGGGAGAACAGGAAATGATGCGTTCAGAGAGGCTGATGTGAAGCTCAGAGTGACTCACACATTTGCTCAGAAGGCTTTTGACTAATGAAGAGACTCTTAAACACACAGAGGGAAAGAGGAGGAGCTTTAATCAAATTGACACTGGAACTACACACACCCTTCTTACAAGGGCCCTACACTCACTTTCATCCCAAATCAGATTCTACCCACTGGCCTTAATCGGCCCTATCCCAAATCAGATTCTACCCACTGTCCCTAATCAGCCCTATCCCAAATCAGATTCTACTCACTGGCCCTAATCGGCCCTATCCCAAATCATTTACATTTACATTTACATTTGCGGCATTTAGCAGAAGCCTTTATCCATAGCGACGTACAAAAGTGCTTTAAATCTCTAGTAATGAATAAATCTACACTGGTACGCAAGATTACAAACTTAATATAAATATAACTCGAATTCTACAAACTTGGAAAGTGCTAATTTAGGTATTTCAGGAAGAGGTAGGTCTTCAGTCGTCGCTTGAAGATAATCTGGGACTCTGCTGTACGGACATCTAGGGGAAGTTCATTACACCACCTCGGTGCCAGAACAGAGAAGAGCCTTGAATCAGATTCTACCCACTGGTCCTAATTGGCCCTATACCAAATCAGATTCTACCCACTCTCCCTAATCGGCCATACCCCAAATCACATGCATATTTTTGTAATTGTCTCTATACAAATACAAACATAACCCACTTCTTCTAATCAGCTCAGTTCCAATACACACCCAGTTTACTTGACTTTACTCACCCTATTCCTATTCTATACACAAATTAAACACACTTTAAAACACACACTAGACGCAGTGCAATCACTGTCCATCTGAACATTCTGGAAGGTTCTGGAGGAGGAAATGCGAGCGTCACTGCGGGTTTAGAGACAAAATGAACAAGGAGAAACAAACCCACAGTGATAAATCACTCCTGACACCAAAACGGCATCAAATACACACACCACATTTTCCTTTTCTGTTTATCATCCACTTTTCCTCCATGTACTGACTGACCCCTGTGTGTGTGTGTGTGTGTGTGTGTGTGTGTGTGTGTGTGTGTGTGTGTGTGTGTGTGTGTGCACCTAGAATTGTAGATTGGGTCTATACGTCACTCACAGGTGTGTGCAGGGAACCATCTGGCTCTTGGTTAGTGAGAGTGTATGTGTGTGTGTGTGTGTGTGTGTGTGTGTGTGTGTGTGTGTGTGTGTGTGTGTGTGTGTTCCAGGGTCAGCCCTCCTGAAGCCGTGTGTGTGTTCCATGCCAAATCTGAGTGACGTGACCCAACAGGTTGCAACATGTTCACACACACACACACACACACACACACACACACACACACACACACACACACACACACACATACATACACGTATATATTTCAAAAGCTATTTGATTGTGGGACACGTGCAAACAGACAACAGATATGGAGATGAAGCACTGTGCACATGTCTTATACACTACACACACAAAAGTATATGGACATCTGATCATGTAACTTATATGTGCTCCATCACTGGAACTAAGAGGCCCAAAGCTGTTCCTGTACCTTTTCCTGCTCCTGCTCCAATACCTGCTCCTTCTCCTATTCCTGTACCTGTTCCAGCTCCTATACTGCTCCTGTACCTGTTCCTGCTCCTGTACCTGCTCCTGATCCTGCTCCTATACCTGCTCCTGCTCCTTCTCCTATTCCTGTACCTGTTCCAGCTCCTATTCTGCTCCTGTACCTGTTCCTGCTCCTGTACCTGCTCCTGATCCTGCTCCTATACCTGCTCCTGCTCCTTCTCCTATTCCTGTACCTGTTCCAGCTCCTATACTGCTCCTGCTTCTGCTCCTGCTCCTATTCCTGCTCCTGTTCCTGCTCCTGTTCCTGTTCCTGTCCCTGATCCTATTCCTGCTTCTGTGTGTGAGTGTGTGAAAAAAAGAGAGGTATTAGTTTACAGGAAATTGTTTTTCTAAAATAAGTGATACAGAAAAACAGCTCACTGAGAACACAAGGATGCAAAAGGAAGATGGGAGAGAAAAGGACAAAGTGTGTGTGTGTGTGTGTGTGTGTGTGTGTGTGTGTGTGTTACTCAGCTGAAGGTATAATATTTAAAAAAAGGAAGTGTGTAGATGGTGATGGCAGCGTTCATGCTGCACACATAAAACATCTGAGATGTTGAAATACTATAAACACACACACACACACACACACACACACACACACACACACACACACACACACACACACACACACTCCTGACCTTGTGTCATATGAGGACTCTTTCCTGCATCATCTACTATTTATAATATTCACTCTGCGTCAATTATTCATTAGATGCATTTTTTTTAACTCAGCTCCCCCTCCCCCGTCCTGGTTACTGAGCACGCACGCACACACACACGCACACACACACACACTATACATACATTATACACACAGATACTACACTTATACACACACACACACACACACACACACTTCACTTATACACACATATACAACACTTATACAAACACACACATACACACACACACACACACACACACACACACAGATACTACACTCATACAAACACACACACACACACACACACACACACACACACATATACTTTACTTATACACACATATACTACACTTATACAAACACACATACACACACACACACACACACTCATTATACACACAGACACTACACTCATACAAACACACACACACACACACACACACACATATACTTTACTTATACACACATATACTACACTTATACACACACACACACACACACACACACACACACACACACACAAACACACACATATACACACTCACAATCTCACACTCTCTAACACACAATAAAACACTTTCTTACACTCACAGACACTTATATATGTGTTAAATATCTAAAATATCTGTGTGATGAGGGAATCTGTTCACAGTCATAACACCTCCGAACTAGCAGGTTTGCTAATTAACCACTCGGTTAGGTGTGTGTGTGTGTGTGTTTGCACGCGATGTGAAACTAATGATCTGAGT